>NC_045769.1:69047891-69235391 GCF_008692025.1 Phocoena sinus
TTTCATGCCCTTGTGCGAGAACACCAGAATCACAACCAGCTGCTGGACAATCATCGACAGGAAGACACTGGAACACACCAGAAAAGATACCCCACATCCAAAGACAAAGGATGTCCACTCTCACCACTATTATTCAACATAGTTTTGGAAGTTTTAGCCACAACAATCAGAGAAGAAAAAGAAATAAAAGGAATACAAATTGGAAAAAAAGAAGTAAAACTGTCACTGTTTGAATACTGTTGCTCTGGTGGGCAGAGCTCAGTAAAACTTTAATCCACTTGACTGTTGATGGATTCCCTCCCTGTTGGTTGTTTTGCCTGAGGCCACCCAACACTGGAGCCTACCTTGGCTCTTTGGTGGGGTTAATGACAGACTCTGGGAGGGCTCATGCCAAGGAGTACTTCCCAGAAATTCTGCTGCCAGTGTCCTTGTCCCCATGGTGAGCCATAGCCACCCCCCACCTCTGCAGGAGACCCTCCAACACTAGCAGGTAGGTCTGGTTCAGTCTCCCCTGGGGTCACTGCTCCTTCCCCTGGGTCCTGATGCACACACGACTTTGTGTGTGCCCTCCAAGAGTGGAATCTCTGTTTCCCCAAGTCCTGTCAAAGTCCTGCAATCAATTCCCACTAGGCTTCAAAGTCTGATTCTCTAGGAATTCCCCCTCCCGTTGCCGGACCCCCAGGTTGGGAAGCCTGATGTGGGGCTCAGAACCTTCACTCCAGTAGGTGGACTTCTGTGGTATAAGTATTCTCCAGTCTGTGAGTCACCCACCCAGCAGTTATGGGATTTGATTTTATTGTGATTTTGCCCCTCCTACTGTCTCACTGTGGCTTCTCCTTTGTCTTTGTCTTTGCAGTTGACATGATACTATACATAAAGAATCCTAAAGATGCTACCAGAAAACTACTAGAGCTAATCAATGAATTTGGTAAAGTTGCAGGATACAAAATTAATGCACAGAAATCTCTTGCATTCCTATACACTAATGATGAAACAAAAAGAATAAAATACCTAGGAAGAAACCAACCAAGGGAGACAAAAGAACTGTATGCAGAAAGCTATAAGACACTGATGAAAGAAATTAAAGGTGGTACCAACAGATGGAGAGATATACCATGTTCTTGGATTGGAAGAATCAATATTGTGAAAATGACTATACTACCCAAAGCAATCTACAGATTCAATGCAATCCCTATCAAACTACCAATGGCATTTTTTATGGAACTAGAACAAATCATCTTAAAATTTCTATGGAGACACAAAAGACCCCGAAGAGCCAAAGCAGTCTTGATGGAAAAAAACGGAGCTGGAGGAATCAGACTCCCTGACTTCAGACCATACTACAAAGCTACAGTAATCAAGACAATATGGTACTGGCACAAAAACAGAAACATAGATCAATGGAACAAGATAGAAAGCCCAGAGATAAACCCACGCATCTATGGTCAACTAATCTATGACAAAGGAGGCAAAGATATACAATGGAGAAAAGACAGTCTCTTCAATAAGTGGTGCTGGAAAAACTGGACCGCTACATGTAAGAGAATGAAATTAGAACACTCCCTAACACCATACACAAAAATAAACTCAAAATGGATTAGAGACCTAAATGTAAGACCAAACACTATAAAACTCTTAGAGGAAAACATAGGAAGAACACTCTTTGACATAAATCACAGCAAGATCTTTTTTAATCCACGTCCCAGAGTAATGGAAATAAAACAAAAATAAACAAATGGGACCTAATGAAACTTCAAAGCTTTTGCACAGCAAAGGAAACCATAAACAAGATGAAAAGACAACCCTCAGAATGGGAGAAAATATTTGCAAATGAATCAATGGACAAAGGATTAATCTCCAAAATATATAAACAGCTCATGCAGCTTAATACTAAAGAAACAACCAACCCAATCCTAAAATGGGCAGAAGACCTACATAGACATTTCTCCAAAGAAGACATACAGATGGCCAAGAAGCACATGAAAAGCTGCTCAACATCACTAATTATTAGAGAAATGCAAATCAAAACTACAATGAGGTATCACCTCACACCAGTTAGAATGGGCATCATCAGAAAATCTACAAACAACAAATGCTGGAGAGGGTGTGGAGAAAAGGGAACCCTCTTGCACTGTTGGTGGGAATGTAAATTGATACAGTCACTATGGAGAACAGTATGGAGGTTCCTTTAAAAACTAAAAATAGAACTACCATATTACCCAGCAATCCCACTACTGGGCATATACCCAGAGAAAGCCATAATTCAAAAAGACACATGCACCCCAATGTTCCTTGCAGCACTATTTACAATAGCCACATCATGGAAGCAACATAAATGCCCATCGACAGATGAATGGATAAAGAAGTTGTGGTACATATATACAGTGCAATATTAGCCATAAAAAGGAACGAAATTGAGTTATTTGTTGAGACGTGGATGGACCTAGAGACTGTCATACAGAGTGAGGTAAGTCAGAAAGAGAAAAACAAATATCGTACATTAACGCATGTATGTGGATCCTAGAAAAATGGTACAGAGGAACTAGTTTGCAGGGCAGAAGTTGAGACACAGATGTAGAGAACAAACATATGGACATCAAGGCGGGAAAACCGCGGTGGGGTGGGGATGGTGGTGTGCTGAATTGGGTGACTGGGATTGACATGTATACACTGATGTGTACAAAACTGATGACTAATAAGAACCTGCAGTATAAAAAAACAAACAAACAAACAAAAACAACTAATACTAAACTTTCCTTGGGTTATTTGTATGGAAATATGTTAATATAAATATTTCACACATTACATGGAATTTCTAAAAATCTTATATGTTCTGGTATAATGTTATAAGTCATAATTCTAGTTATTACTTTAAAATGTATATCTCAGAAATAACTAAATTTCCTTGTCAATTGCATTATTATGAACTTTCATCAAATCTTTAACTGTGGTCATTTTTAAGTCTTTTGCCATTTACAGACAGTTCTGGGTGTACTCTGATGCTTTTGCAAAAATGTTCCTATAAAAGGGTTTCATCTTCAAGGAATTCATGGAAAAGACTCTGACAAGTACAGGTTTCTGGTAACTGACTATACTGCTGAACTGAATGAATAAGTATTTTCAGAACTCTAATGGAAAACTGATGAACTCATAAAAGTGCTAACAAAAGATCAAGATGAAAAAAAATTTAATTACATGGGACTGAGTGAACTGATGAGGATGATTATAATTTTTGTGACTTTGTTTGAATAAAAAAAAAAGAAATTATTCAACAACTTCTGCTTCTGCCAAGATGAGTAACAAGCACCAGATTTATTCTCCTACCTCAAAAACAAATTTAAAACCATATGAAATATATGAAACAACAGTTTTCAGATACTGTACATCAGGCAGCACAGAAAAGTGATCACTTAGGGGGAGGAAACAAACAAGGTGAGCTCTATGATTTTTCCAGATTACTGCCTGGAAACATCTTCCAGGCTGCAGCACAGGGAAAGGGAAACCTGCTGAAGTCAGCCATCTCCTGGAATTGATGAGATAATAGAATTGGGAAGCCAATGTGGCTAGAGTTCACAGGAAAGAATACTAGAGAAAAGAGAGAGCCAGAGCCAGAGAAAGAGAGAGAGAGAGAGAGGGAAAAAGAAAGAGACAGAGAGCTCTCCAGATATCTGCAGAGGGTCCTCCTTAAGCCTTTGATTGAGTACTGATTAGTACATGCACATGAGGAAACTGTCTAAGGTAGGAAATAAAACATCTCAAAAGGAGAAGACAGAAAAATCTCTGCAACTCACGTCAGGCTGGAATTATTCAATATTCCCATAGAGAAAATATAAAATCCTCATAATTCATGGGGCATTGAGCACATAGAAAGGTATTGCTTCAGTAATAGGGAAAAGTAAGCCTAGACTAAAGGCTGCTCTGGTTCTACCTAGCAAAATTCAAAGCAAGCCTTGGTAGAATCAAGCTGTTTCCAAGTAACTTACTTGAGGTTCAGAACAAACCTCAAGAATATTTATAGGAATTTAAATATACCTGTCATCCAACAACATAAAATTCACAGTGTCTGTCATCCAGTCAAAAATTCCCTGAACATGGGAGCACATGTATATGTATAGCTGATTCACTTTGTTATAAATCAGAAACTAACACACCATTGTAAAGCAATTATACCCCAATAAAGATGTTAAAAAAAAAAAAAAAAAAAATTCCCTGAAATGCAAAGAAACAGGAAAACATGACATGTCCTGAGGAGAAAAATCAATCAATAGAAAAAGATCCAAAAATGACACAGATAATACAATTAGTATGCAAGAACATTAAAACAGCTTTTATAACTATATTCCATATACTCAAGAAGACAGCATAAAGAGTGAGTCATAAATAGAGACACTGATGATATAAAAGTAAACTAAGTCACATTTTTAGAGATAAAAAATGCAATAACTGACAACATTTCTCTGGGTAGGATTTAAAACAGATTAGACGATGAAGAAGAAAAGATGCATGAACCTGAATATATCACAAAAGAAAATACTCAATATGAAAAACGGATAAAAGACTGGAGGAAAAATGAACAGAGCATCAGTGAGCTGTGGGACAACTTTAAGCAGCTAATGTAACTTATAGAGTCACCAAAAGAGGAGGACAATAAAAACGTTTGAATAATCACGGCCAAACATTTTCCAGTTTTGTTGAAAATGACAGACCTATATATTCAAAAAGGTCAACTAAACCCAAGCATAAGAAACATGAATAAAATGATATTGATACACATCATAATTAAATGGAAAAAAGGTACATTACATACAGAGGAACAAAGATATGAACAATAGCAGATTTCTTGCTGAAAACAATACATTCCAGAAGACAGGGGAGAATTATCTCTGAGGTACTGAAAGGAAGAAAAAAAAGTGTGTCAATGTAGAATTCTATACTCAGTGAAAATATCTTTTAAAAATAAAGAGGAAATGAATTTTTTCAGACATCTAAAAACTGAAAAAATGAATTACCAGCAAAACTACATTATAAGGAATATTGAAAGAAGTCCCTTAGGCATAATGAAAATATCAGGTGGAAATCTGTATGTACACAAAGGAATGAAAAGCACTAAAATTGTTAACATGTGGGTAAATATGAAAGATACTGTTGCTTAATTTTTAAATACTTTAAAAGTTGGTTCTCTATTAAAAGTAAAAGCAATTACAATGTATGTTTGCTTTTATAACATGTAGAAATACAATATGTAACGACAATGACATAAAGGCTGGGAAGAGAGAAAGTGAAGTATAATATTACTTAAAGGTAAATTGTGATAAGTTAAAGACGTGTATTATACACCCTAAAGCAACCACTTTAAAAAAGAAGAAAGAGTGATGGCTAATAAGTCAACAAAGAAAATATATTGGAATCTTTTTTTTTAACCCTCCATCTAAAAGAAGGGAGAAAATGAGGGGAAAAGGTAATAAATCATTCAAGATTTCAATGCCACCCAGGGCTATCTGAGGTTGACTCTTTCTAGGACAATTTAGAAGTCATTTCTTTTCATATCTTACAATATTGTAATTCTTAATCCAACTATGAATCTGTGATCTATAGTAAAGTCAAAAGTCAATAATCATGCTACCAGAACCATGTCTCAAATGTGAAGAACCTTGAATTACTACATATTCATACTTCTTCTCAAACTGAAAGATTCTTTATGAGAAACTGTTCAAATATCCATCTGTGTATAACAAGCTGAGTAGGAGGTAGAGTTGTCAGGGTGTAATCTAATAGAGGGAAGTAGGGAGCAAGCGCATCAAATCAAGAACCCTTTTCTGATCCACAGCTTTGCGCTAGTCACTGAATTCCTCCCTGGGAGTACAAAGGAACTCACTTCAACCTGAGCTGGCCCACAGATTCAGTATCAGTTATAGATAATAATTTAAGATCTGATACTTAATTGGAAAGTCAGTGTTCTAGTTAATGAGATGAATTTTCCACAGACCTAAGATAATAGATAGAGGTTATGTTCAGAAATAAATCAGTAAGGAGTCAGAATACAAACCATCAAGTACACTCACAGTGTCCAGGGTTAAGAAAACAGTACTGATCAGTCAGCTGCTTTCTTTCTCCCCCTTCCTCAACACCCTCATTAATCCTCTCCGAATTTGCCATTTTGTGAGAATACAGTAAGTCAGTGTGTCTGGCTAAGAACAGCTTAGTTATTTTACAGTGCTAGCCGATAGTTTTACCTGTCTGGAATTCTAACAGCTGAATTTCTGCCAAAGTGCACTGTACGCCCTCAGTAGAAACTACATCAAACTGCCCTGTCGGGCTTCCATGGTGGCACAGTGGTTGAGAATCTGCCTGCTAATACAGGGGACATGGGTTTGAGCCCTGGTCTGGGAAGATCCCACATGCCGCGGAGCAACTAGGCCTGTGAGCCACAACTACTGAGCCTGTGCGTCTGGAGCCTGTGCTCCGCAACAAGAGAGGCCGCGATAGTGAGAGGCCCGTGTACCGCTATGAAGAGTGGCCCCCGCTCTCCACAACTAGAGAAAGCCCTCGCACAGAAACAAAGACCTAACACAGCAAAAATAAATTAATTAATTAATAAACTCCTACCCCCAACATCATCTTTAAAAAAAAACTGCCCTGTCCTCCAGGACTCTTCTCAGTACCTGGCAGATTGTTGGCAAAAGAAAACCAGAACAGTACAATTTAGTTAATATGAGGACTAATCCATGATCCTTGGCATTATTAGCACTATGCAGTATCCCACTGCGATAACCCACCCTTCCTTTTACAGTTCCTTGAAGCAATGGAGTGATGAGAGAAGGATTGGTGTTAGAACAAAGTTTGATTCATCTAACTGTCCTCCTCTGGATGACTTTCATGTAAATCATAGATGATCCCTGTTTGAGAGTGTTGGGGCTGCAAATCCAAGTAGGTAGTATTTGAGGTAAGGAGGGAAGGATATTGAAGAATGAAGACAGGTCAACAATTTTATTTGCTAAAAGGGGAATCATAATTGTCCACACAGCAGTCATACTCTTTCCTTCTTCCTAACAGAATCTTGGTTTTGTTTGGGTACCCATGATCTATTTTGGCCATGTTCAAGGAAAGCTGGACTTATGCCCAGCCAGAGGGCAAGACTGGTATAGTCTAAGTCAATCATTGTGGTCCCATTCTCCTTGCCAGGTATCAGTTTAGACAGGAACATATGACACAACTTTGATGAGAAACTGGTGGGGGGAAGGGTACTATTCACTCTTAAGAAAGACACAGAAAGCAATGTCCTTCTTATTTGACTACACTGAACACGAAGTCCACACGTGTAGAGAATAGAACCAAGAAATTCATAAAGTGGAGCCAGTGTCTTCATCTATCCTTCCTTAAGACTGTCCTGCCTGCAGACCTCTTTTTATATGTTATATAAAAAGTTCTTAGTTCTTCAGCCAGTTGAATAGGATTTTTCTGATACCTGCAGCAGAAATCATTCTCATACAACTTTTTGGTCTACCTATTTCACAAAGAAATAAAATAAACCCAGAAGTAAAGTAACTTAACCAAGGCCATAAAGCCAATTAAAGCAAACCCAGGGCTAGACTAACAATCTTTGTGTACTGAATCCATTTCAATCCAAAGTTAGTATTGGAATATCAAATTTAGATGCACCCACATATCTATGATTAATATGTGATTAATCCATGATTGATAATCATTTTACGTAAAGAAATTAACAACACCCCTATCTCTGAGTCATTTGTTTTACCTGATTTTCTAAGACTTTTTGCAAATTCTTACAGTGTTAATAATACACACATCCAGGGTGATAATCAAAATATTCAACAATTGAGATGACAAGAAATCCATCCAATCAGAATGGACGCTGGCTATACTCTAGGACAAGGTTCCAGAGGCTCTTGTTTGCCAGGCCTTACTCATTCAATTGCTAGAATATGGGGATGTCCTGCGTTCCCAGGGAAGGGTATGGGGGCCAAGGCGCTACACAGAGCAAGGAAAGTAGTTTAGTATTTAAAAACCAGTCTGGCTGGACCACTGCAACTGCCTGGTTGTCAATGTTGTGTTCCATAAAACTTAGCACCTAATAATCTCAGATGTGTTTGTTTTATCCCCTCCTCCATATAGACTACAAATTCTTTGAGAACAAAAACAATATCTAACATTTTATTCTGTGTTACCAATAATACTTAGTACCTGGGGGTTCAGTAATTAATAAATATCCTTTTCCCAAAATACTAAAATATGCATGGGGAAAAAAAAAGACATTACCTAGTCTCATTCATTCATTCTATAACTTTGTATTAAGTGCTACTAAGTCCCAACCATAGACCAGTGCTAGAAATAGGGAGAAAAGACAGATACAGCTCATGAAAGCCATAAGGTCTATTTTTAAAGTACTCAGATCTTTTCTACCTAAATTCCTGAAAAAACAACTGGTATGCATGAGTGCATAGGCTTAGGAGTGTAGGGAAGGGCCTTGGGAAAGTATAAATTTTGAGGAAATTTGAGGGCTTCTAAATAGTTGTGCTTCCTCTCTTTTAAGGGTCACGAAACTTTCCAACAGGAAACTCTTCATTCTCACTGCTACTTCTTCACCCTCCTTGTTCTCTCTATAGTATTTGACACTGGTGACCACCACTTACTTGATATTGTTTGTTCCTCCTTCTCTAATCACTCCACTGATCCGTTTAGTGGCTCCTCTTCTCTTCCTGAGCCCTAAAAAGGCATGTTTCCTAAGATTTTAATTATGCACCCTTATTTGTGCATTCTTCCCTGTTATGATCCACAGCTACTCCAGCCGCACTCATCAGATTCTGCAGTTGGCTCCCACATCTATTCTCATCCTAAACATTCAGTCTTTCCCTCAGTTCCAAATCTTCACTGCTATCTTCTCCCTGAGTACTTTATACATCCATCCACCACCTCCAAGCTAACCCTCTGCCTACCTAAACCACTTCTGATCATGGCACTGCCACCTTCAAGTTACTCTGTTTTGTAGCCTTGAATAATTTTTGATTCCCCCTCACTCCTTCACCAGCATACTGATGTGGAACACACCTGAGGTCAGGAGTCAGGTAGACCTGGGTTCAATCCTCGTAAGCACTACTTACTAGCCACGTAAACTTGGGTATGTTAATTAACCCCAGAGTCTCAGTTCCAAACGTTATAAAGTAGAGGTAATATTTCCCAGCTTGTGACTTGAATAAACAAGAGTATATAAAACACTTGAGGGCTTCCCTGGTGGCGCAGTGGTTGAGAGTCCGCCTGCCGATGCAACGGACACGGGTTCCTGCCCCGGTCCGGGAGGATCCCACATGCCGCGGAGCAGCTGGGTCCGTGAGCTGTGGCCGCTGAGCCTGCGCGTCCGGAGCCTGTGCTCCGCAATGGGAGAGGCTGCAACAGTGAGAGGCCCGCGTACCGCAAAAAAAAAAACAAAAACAAAACAATCATTTGGATTGTACAGTTGATTTCATGGATGAGTTTAAGGGGCATCAAGTGTTTTTTTTTTTTTTTTTTTTTTTTGCGGTACGCGGGCCTCTCCCGTTGCGGAGCACAGGCTCCGGACGCGCAGGCCCAGCAGCCATGGCTCACAGGCCCAACCGCTCCGCGGAATGTGGGATCCTCCCGGACCGGGGCAGGAACCCGTGTCCGCTGCATCGGCAGGCAGACTCTGAACCACTGCGCCACCAGGGAAGCCCTAAATGACGCTTCTTCATCCTTCAAATCTACATTAAACTATTGTTTTAAATTTTTCTCAACGGAGATATTTTACTTCTCTCAGCCTTAAAGAACTGTGTTTGTATTTTTATGGTAGCACTAACCCTCCTTTGAAATTGTTGGTACTTACTCACAAACTCGACTTTTGGATTTTCCAGATTTGCTCTGCCCAATATGGTAGCTATTCAAACTTCAGTGTGTGGATCCAGAGAGGGCGCCGCCTCGGGCAGCTGGGTGGCAACCTCATCCCTGAGCTGGGCAGTGGCGCTCCTGGCCATGCGCGCGCGAGGCTTCTGGGAGCCTGCCTGACGCCCCCGGACACTCTGCGCAGCCGCAGAGGCTGCCGCTGAGCGGAACCCAGAGCGATCAGGGCGTTCCTGGCTGGAAGCGGCGAGTCGGGGCTGGAGGCGGCGAGTGGGGACTGGAGGCATCAGGGGCTCCGGGGGCCTGGCTCCTCCATTTGCCAGCTGCATGCCCTTAAGCGGTCAGTTTTTTTTGTTGTTTGTTTGTTTTTGCGGTACGCGGGCCTCTCACTATTGTGGCCTCTCCCACCGCGAAGCACAGGCTCCGGACGCGCAGGCCCAGCGGCCATGGCCCACGGGCCCAGCCGCTCTGCGGCACCGGGGATCCTCCCAGCCCGTGGCACAAACCCACGCCCCCTGCATCGGCAGGCGGACTCCCAATCACTGCGCCACCAGGGAAGCCCAAGCAGTCAGTTTTTAACTTGCTTCTGTTTCCTCTTCTGTAAAATGGGCATAATGTTAGTACCTACCTTCATAGGACTACTGTGAGGGTTTCGTAAGATAACACGAGTCAAGGGCTTAGGGCGGTGAAAGTGGCCTCCAAATGTTACCCCGTATTCCTTTGGTCATCGCGCAGTGTGTGCTGGGGGAAGGCACTGAGCCCGGACTCTCCCCCTCCTCAGGAGTGGCCCTGGGAGTCAGTCCCCTACCCCGTCCGAGGCCCCATTCAGCGCGAGCTGCAGCCTTCACCAGGAGGGCCTGGGACCCTCGGCCTGGGCTTTGCCAACCCTCAGGAAGCTCCGCGGTGGGCAGCCCAGGTCCGAGGTGCCATGGAAGGACAGAATGAGAATGGTCAGTGTCCTGGTGCGAAGATTCATTTGGTTGGACAGGGACTGTGTTAGTGCAGGGAGAGAAGAGGAGTAGCCCTAAGCCTCCAGGCCTGGATGGGGTAAGTATTGCGGAAAGCTGGGCCCACCTTACCCACTACTGGGGTTCTGGGAAGACACCCAGGAGGGAGAAAGTAGAGGAAAGGAATAGAGGCCGAAGAGCTGGAGCCTGGAGTACCACGCCCAGTGTGGAGGTGTAGAGCACGCAGACCCTCAGGATCCGGATGAGAAGACGGACTACATCAAAAGCAATGGGAAGGGCTTCCCTGTTGGCGCAGTGGTTGAGAGTCCGCCTGCCGATGCGGGGGACACAGGTTCGTGCCCCAGTCTGGGAAGATCCCACATGCCACGGAGCGGCTGGGCCCGTGAGCCATGGCCGCTGAGCCTGCGCGTCTGGAGCCTGTGCTCCGCAATGGGAGAGGCCACAGCAGTGAGAGGCCCGCGTACCGCAAAAAAAAAAAAAAATGCAATGGGAAGGTATTAAGTGGGATAATAACAGCTCAGTTTTGAGCTTCTTAAGGTTGGTTGAGACCTGCATTCGTGTGGATGGTGCAGGTAGGAGAGAAGGATGTTTCCAGAGATGCTTAGGAGATGGAGTTGCCAGGATTTCATGGAGGTTTAAATGGAAGAGTTAGTTACTGGTTGAGATAGAAAGCTGGAAGGGCCAGATACTGTGGAGCTCTGAGATAGAAGTCCTGTTTGAGAGGCCATGGCAGGAGGGGGTCAAGTTCTTAAAAATGTGGGAGGCAAGGGAGGTAGGTGGCTCTGGGCTGGGGCTCTGGAGAGACCTTTTTTTTTTCATTGGTTAGTTCGCTCACCAGATGTGTATTCAGCACCTGTACTAAGCACTCCTTTTGGGCCTTAGAGATTCAGCATGAATGAAACTTCAGATCTCTTAAAAACAAAAATTAAAATGTGTGGCTATTCAAGTTTAAATGTAAATTAAGTGTAATCAGAAACTAACATTTTCAGTTACTTCAGCCATATTTCAGGTGCTTTACAACTCCATGTGGCTGATGGCTACCATTAATGCTTTCTATAATAAAATGGTATATTATAGAACATTTCCATCATCTAAATTTTAAACTCCTTCTTTGATAGCAGAAGTTATATCTCTGTAGTTTTTTCGTTTCTGTATTCTCTGTGGTTCTTTGTACTTAGCACTTAAAAATACATATTGTAAAATATTTGCAAATTTATAAAATTTGTAAAAATGAGTACATGCATGATATCCAATGCATGCTTTCAAAAATCTCTGTGATTATGTACTGTTGATTACCATTTGCTTTGCGTTTACCTTCTGCTAAGGAGGATCATGGCGTGGCCTCCTCAGTTTCTTCCCCACACCATGCCCTCACAGGCACATCCAGCCTAACCAGGCTGTTTCTAGGACTTTTGAAAGAGACGGGAGGAAAGAAAATAAATACAACATAGGTATTCAAGAGTAAGTGGAGGATTTTTAGAGGGCAGCAGTTTAGAGGTTGCTGAAGTGTGTGAGGGTTGTAAATTAAAAAAGAAAAATGGGAATTTTAACAAGTATTGCAAGGGCCTATGTGTCAACTTTCCTCTGTGAAAGAAATAGGAAGCAAAGACTTGAGATATTAGAATTATCCACTATTGCATGGACTTCGCGTTTTTAGCTACATTAATATTATTCTAGGTCTGAAACCATATGGATCATCGTTTTGTAAGCATTATAATTATATAACATCACATTACAACATTGCATAGATTTTCTATTATATGACTTCTATTTCACATCACATTGTATATTTATGCTTACAATGGCCTTTTCATTTTTATAAAAGAAATCTAGAATTATATGGGGGTAAAAATGCATGACTTTGGATTTTCACACCATGATTAACCATAGGTAAATCTAAGTACCAACCTAAAGTTTTATAAACGTCCATACATGATGCCGGTTAACATCAGCATTCAGAATTTCCAGAAAAGGAATGGACTCTTCTCACAGCAGGCTGACACAGGTGCATTCTCTAAGAGGGGCATGAGGAATAGAGCCCCTTGACTCCTTCTGACATTAATGGGCGTCCCACAGCCAGATCTCTGTGCCCTGCCTTGAGAACTTACCCAACTGTAAAATTACATTCTACATAGTTTCATGTGGGAAGATGACGCATGTCACTCCTGGAAACTATCACGTGTTCCCTATAAATTATGTCGCTAAACAGCTTTTACCATGGGTAGTCAGTTTGGGCCTAAAGGTATTTTACCTTCGCTTCAACCTCCTAAGAACAGAAAGGAAATGTGTTTTCACTGCTGCAAAATCTATAATATTAAGGTCAAGGAAACACTGAATTACTGTTGCATTAAGAATTTTTTTGGTAGTAAGAGAATTGGCATATAATTTGACCTGATGCAAAATCAATCATAGGAAGCATTTTGACAACTTCTAACCAAACAGATTATTGGGCTCAGTACATTAAATGCTCTACATGGCAACCCAAATGCTTTACATGATCAGTTCCTCTTTATCTGGCATTTTCATTTGGGAGTTTTGTTTGTTTGTTTTTATTGAAGTATAGTTGATTTTTACAATGTTGTGTTAGTTTCTGGTGTACAGAAAAGTGATTCAATTTTATATATGTGTGTGTGTTCTTTTTCAGATTCTTTTCCATTACAGTTTATTACAAGGTATTGAATATAGTTCCCTGTGCTATGCAGTAGGACCTTGTTGTTTATCTACTTTATATATAATAGTTTGTATCTACTAATCCCAAACTCCTAATTTACCCCTACCCACCCACCCCCACCCGGCCTTTCCCCTTTGGTAACCATAGGTTTGTTTTTTACATCTGTGAGTCTGTTTCTGTTTTGTAAATAAATTCATTTGTATTATTTTTTTAGATTCCACATATAAGTGGTATCATATGATACTTGTCTTTGTCTAACTTACTTCACTTAGTAGGATAATCTCTGTGTCCATCCATGTTGCCGCAAATGGCATTATTTCATTCTTTTTTATAGTTGAATAATATTCCATTGTGTGTATATATCATATCTTCTTTATCCATTCATCTGTCTTGGACATTTAGGTTGCTTCCGTGTCTTGGCTATTGTAAATAGTGCTGCAGTGAACATTAGGGTATATGTATCTTTTCAAAATATGGCTTTCTCCGGATATATGCCCAGGAGTGGGATTGCAAGATCATATGATAGCTCTATCTTTAGTTTTTTAAGAAACCTCCATACTATTCTCCAGAGTGGCTGTACCAGTTTACATTCCCACCAACAACATAGGAGGGTTCCCTTTTCTCCACACCCCCTCCAGCGTTTATTATTTGTAGACTTTTTAGTGGTGGTCATTCTGACCGGTGTGAGGTGATACCTCACCATAGTTTTAATTTGCCTTTCTCTAATAATTAGCAATGTTGACCATCTTTTCATGTGCCTATTGGACGTCTATATGTCTTCTTTGGAGAAATGTCTGTTTAGGTCTTCTGACGATTTTATTATTATTATTTTACTTTTTTTTTTTACATCTTTATTGGAGTATAATTGCTTTACAGTGGTGTGTTAGTTTCTGATTTATAACAAAGTGAATCGGTTATACATAGACATATGTCCCCATGTCTCTTCCCTCTTGCATCTCCCTCCGTTACTCCCACCCTCCCTATCCCACCCCTCTAGGTGGTCACAAAGCACCAAGCTGATCTCCATCTGCTATGCGGCTGCTTCTCACTAGCTATCTATTTTACGTTTGGTAGTGTATATATGTCCATGCCACTCCTCACTTTGCCCCAGGTTACCCTTCCCCCTCCCTGTATCCTCAAGTCCACTCTCTAGTAGGTCTGCATCTTTATTCCCGTTTTGCCCCTAGGTTCTTCTGACAATTTTTTTTTTTTTTTTTAGATTCCAAATATATATATGTTAGCATACAGTATTTGTTTTTCTCTTTGTGACTTACTTCACTCTGTATGACAGTCTCTAGGTCCATCCACCTCACTACAAATAACTCAATTTCATTTCTTTATATGGCTGAGGAATATTCCATTGTATATATGTGCCACATCTTCTTTATCCATTCATCTGTTGATGGACACTTAGGTTGCTTCTATGTCCTGGCTATTGTAAATAGAGCTGCAATGAACATTGTGGTACATGACTCTTTTTGAATTATGATTTTCTCAGGGTATATGATCAGTAGTGGGATTGCTGAGTCATATGGTAGTTCTATTTTTAGTTTTTTAAGGAACCTCCATACTGTTCTACATAGTGGCTGTATCAATTTACATTCCCACCAACAATGCAAGAGGGTACCCTTTCCTCCACACCCTCTCCAGCATTTATTGTTTGTAGATTTTTGATGATGGCCATTCTGACCGGTGTGAGATGATATCTCAGTGTAGTTTTGATTTGCATTTCTCTAATGATTAATGATGTTGAGCATTCTTTCATGTGTTTGTTGGCAATCTGTATATCTTCTTTGGAGAAATGTCTATTTAGGTCTTCCACACGTTTTTAGATTGGGTTGTTTGTTTTTTCGATATTGAGCTGCATGAGCTGCTTGTATGTTTTGGAGATTAATCCTTTGTCAGTTGCTTCATTTGCAAATATTTTCTCCCATTCTGAGGGTTGTCTTTTGGTCTTGTTTATGGTTTCCTTTGCTGTGCAAAAGCTTTGAAGTTTCATTAGGTCACATTTGTTTATTTTTGTTTTTATTTCCATTTCTCTAGGAGATGGGTCAAAAAAGATCTTGCTGTGATTTATGTCATAGAGTGTTCTGCCTATGTTTTCCTCTAAGAGTTTGATAGTGTTTTTTTATTGTGAATGGATGTTGAATTTATCAAATGCTTTTTCTGCGTCTATTGAGACGATCACGTGGTTTTTGTCTTTTCTTTTGTTGATGTGGTGTATCACATCGATTGATTTGCATACATTGAACCATCCTTGTGACCTTGAAATGAATC
Source organism: Phocoena sinus (assembly GCF_008692025.1). NCBI lineage: Eukaryota > Metazoa > Chordata > Mammalia > Artiodactyla > Phocoenidae > Phocoena > Phocoena sinus. The sequence goes on from NC_045769.1 coordinate 69,063,678, forward strand.
CAACTTGGTCCTGGTATATAATCTTTTTTTTTTTTTTTTTTTTTTTTTTTTTTTTGCGTTATGCGGGCCTCTCACTGTTGTGGCCTCTCCCATCGCGGAGCACAGGCTCCAGACGCGCAGGCTCAGCGGCCCAGCCACTCCACATGTGGGATCCTCCCGGACCGGGGCACGAACCCGCGTCCCCTGCGCATCCCCTGCATCGGCAGGCAGACTCTCAACCACTGCACCACCAGGGAAGCCCTATAATCTTTTTAATGTATTGTTGGATTCAGTTTCCTAATATTTTGTTGAGAAATTTTACATCTATATTCATCAAAGATACTGGCCTGTAATTTTCTTTTTTGGTAGTGTCTTTGTCTGGTTTGTTTTGGTATCAGGGTGAAGGTGGCTTCATAGAATGTCTTTGGGAGTGTTCCTTCCTCTTCAGTCTTTTGGAAGAGTTTGAGAAGGATTGGTATAGATTCTTTGTATGTTTGGTAGAACTCCCCAGTGAAGCCATTCAGTCCTGGATTTTTGTTTGTAGGGAGTTTGGGTTTTTTTGGTCTTTTTAAATTACAGATTCTGTTTCACTTCTAGTGATCTGTCTGTTCAAGTTATCTATTTCTTCTTGATTCAGTTTTAGTGGGCTGTATGTTTCTAGAAACTTGTCCATTTCTTCTAGGTTGACTTACTTTTCTAATGTTCACTTTTGCAGATACCAAAAAAAAAGTATTTTGTATTAACTACTCGACAGATTTCCTATAAGAATTTAACAAGATAATATATAAGAAAATACTTAACAAGATTTGATATATGAGAAGTGTAATAAGGATTCATTAAATTTTTAATTAGCATATTTTTAATGTATATGGAGAAAATCTATCAGTCAGACCCACCTTCTCATTTCTTTCCTAATTCAAACCACCTTTCTTCAACTTCACTTCAGTACTCAATAAATGTTTGTAAGCTTTCTGTTATTTTGTTGAGTCTTTCCTTTGTTCCTTTGGTTGTATATTCATTATTATTTTGACACACATAAGATGACATTTCGGAGGAAAACATTAAACATAAAAGTAACTCAGATTTGACATCTGATCAGCTTTTGGAAAAACTGTAAAATTCACTTAACTTTTGTGATATTGCCAAGTCCACAATAAATGGAGTTAAAGTGAGAACTGGAGAAAGGCCATAAAGCTGTCCTCTCTGGAAAATGGTGCAGACATCACTCTTTAGAGCAAGACCTGCAAGAGACTGAGTAGTTTGAATTTATCTTCAGTGAACCAAATTTCTTTCAGTTTCATTGGAAAAAATGGTTGTTTCCTACTATCTAATTTATTTTTTGTCATTTCCTTCAACCTAAATGTAAATGACAAAATCTGATTCCATTTCATACAGCTTCTAAAATTCTGAAATAGGATGGGAAGGTCAAGATATAAAGGTGGGCAATTACCCACAAATGATACTTATTAAGGAAACATCACAAGATGCTTTAGTAGGGCTCATAAAGCATCAGTCTTTACAACATAAAAGTTGCTCAATAAAGATGTGTTGAATAATGAGGCAGAACCAAGTCGTACATTCCCATCTTTCTTCTCACAGCACCCAAAGTATGAAGAAGTGTTCCACAGAGAGTGGCATGGACATATATACACTACCAAATGTAAAATAGCTAGTGGGAAGCAGCCTCACAGCACAGGGAGATCGGCTCAGTGCTTTGTGTCCACCTAGAGGGGTGGGATAGGGAGGGTGGGAGGGAGACGCAAGGGGGAGGGGATATGGGGATGTATGTATATGTATAGCTGATTCACTTTGTTATACAGCAGAAACTAACACACCATCGTAAAGCAATTATATTCCAATAAAGATGTTAAAAAAAAAACCAAAACCAAAAGGATTGGGTTTGGAGAACTTCCAGATTGGTGAACACATGATCTGGGAGAGTGGCGTGCTTGCAAAAGGCATGGAAGCCCTATCTTCCTTCCCATGTACCTTGCCCTGTGTATCTCTTCCATCTGGCTGTTCTGGGTTATACCTTTCTATAATAAACTAATAATCTAGTAAGTAAAAAAAAAAAACAAAAGAAGTGCTCCATAAATTTGTGATGAATGGAATGTAATATTTGTTGAGCAAACTATATTCGTTGGGTTATTTTTCTTGAGTCCTTAGGTTGGTCCCTTAGGCCAATACCACTGAATAAGGATGAAGATTTTTAGTCCAAGATTTTCCCAAGGACATGGGAAATCCATATTAATTCATGTACATCAGTTTGCATTCTTAAAACTGAAACCCAATTCTGAGACACTTTGTTTCCTTGACAAACTCTCTATCCTTGACAAACCATGTAATAGAGCCTTTTAACTCACCTACTTTCACTCAGAACATACACATAATTAGATGAGCCACAGAGTTTGGCCAAATTAACTCAGTTTGAGGAATATCCTAAGTCAAAGTCTTTGACTCTTGATGTTCAGCTTGAATTAAAACTATCAACAGTTTGATTTCTTGTCCTCAGCACAGATTTTAGCCCCAATGATGGACCATAAATTATTCTCTGCTTAAAGGAAGTTGGGTTTCTTTTTTCTCCCCAATATGCAATAGTCATTCATATCTTTGGTCATTCCTTTTCCAGGGCCTGATATAATCTCCTTTCTCCAGTCTTCCATTGCAGAACTTCAAGGTTCATTCCCAATATAAACTCCCATGGCATCTTCCTTAACAATGTATTTCTTTTGTGACTCATTCTTGCCACTTCCTTCCCCTAGTCCATAACACTTCAGAATATTCCGACTGGTTTAAATGCTATTGTACAATGCTTAACAACTGTAGATTAAAAGTTCTCTGAGGGCAAAGAACACATTGGACAATTCCTTTATTTTTGCATTTCTACTGTAACACCTGTCAGAGCATCCACACTTTGAGAGTTCAATGGATACCTGTGAGTTTGAATAGAATAAAACAGAATTAAGTGGCAAGATTATTAAACGACAGACAGAGAGGAAAAGTTTGTAGGTAGAGAGTTATACTAAAATTATGCATAATAACTAAAAAGGCTAAATTTAAGAAAAATTATGACCAATGACTAAGATCTAAATACCACGTATTTGACGTCTTTTGTGTGTGTGTGTGTAATTTTTGTCCCTCTGGGATGTAAACTTCACCGGGGCAAAAATTGTAGATTTTTTTCACTGTTTCATCCCCAATATGAAGAATAGTGCCTTGCACACAGTAGGTGGTCAGTATACATTTATTGGATGACAAATGAATAAATGAATTTAGGAAAGTAATTTAAAGATAAAAAATAATGCTTCACCTTGTCTTGTTTGATGTTATACGCATTCTCTTTGTCATCAGAATAAAGTTATTCAAAGCGCATCTCACCCAAACCTCTAGCCTTTCTTCCTCACAAGAACTCTCTGATGCAAAAGGCTAGAAGAAAAACCTAGCAAACAAGAAAGAACATGAGTTTTCTGTGAGAAAATTTCAGGAGAAGAAATGAGAGTAGTCACATGACTGGTTTTCATGTTTCTGGTTTTAACACTTTCAAATGTCCTTTTTATTAATTTAATATTTTTTACACAGCTCATCAAAATAGTTTAGTGAGACAGAGTGATGAATGCTGCATGTTCCCTGCAATGCATTTTACAGTCATTACTGAAAACTAGTACCACTCTAATGAGAAGTAGGTGGAGGAAATCATAATTCTCATAGTAGCAAATAAAACTATATGCAAGATTGAAGAAAAACTATGGTAGTTTATATCTTTCGGTAGCAAAGCTGGTGAAGTATCTGTTTAATGCTCAGAAGCTATAAAACAATGTTCAGATTCATAGCTTCCCACACCCACCATTATCTACTTCTTTTGGAGAAGATGGCAGATGATACTCAGACACCCAGTCACCACCCAAGTTACTTTTCTTTGACTCTCCAGCTGCCATTAACTAACAAAATCTAATATTAAAAAGTGAAACATCAAGGCCATTTACAAATTTCTTACTGAAGCAGCAAGGCCCTGTAAGCTCTACTCCTTGCGGAGTGGGGTGGGACAGAAAAATGAGCTCAAACTGATGCTCATATTTTTTTCTTTGGACCTGAGGCCTCAGGTAAATTAAAAGCTGGAACTTTATTTTGGAGGTCAGGTGGTGGAGAGAGGGTCAGCCATGAGGAACTCAGGGGCAGGGGCTTGGCCTAGAAGGACAGTGGAAAACTTGTGAGACTTTGGATGGGGGGCGATGTCGGTTGGACCATAAACCAGGTTGAGGTCACATGGAGGGCCTCAGGATAAGAGGACAGGGTTAAATTCTTTGATCCCGGGGTGTGCCAGCCCCACCTGCTCATAGGGGTGGTGAGGGGGAGGGCTGGGGGTGTAAAAGGTGCAGCACTTCTCCATTCACAGTGCCTCACCCACAGCCTTTCCCCCACACTGATCTTATCATTTCTAGTCTTTTTTTTTTCCTTTTGTGGCACGCGGGCCTCTCACTGTTGTGTGGCCTCTCCCATTACGGAGCACAGGCTCCAGACGCGCAGGCCCAGCGGCCATGGCTCACGGGCCCAGCCGCTCCGCGGCATGCCGGATCCTCCCGGACCGGGGCACAAACTCGTGTCCCCAGCATTGGCAGGCAGACTCCCAACCAGTGCGCCACCAGGGAAGCCCCATTTCTAGTCATTTTAAAATTTCAACTCACTGTCAATTGTGTGCTTATGTCTTTGTCCATATTTCTTTCACATTATTTTAATGGAATGCATTGAATCATAAGCACATGTATGTTATTTGAAAGAATTTGGAGAAGAATTATTTGTGATTATTTTGAAGCTAAAAATGAGAAGAAAGCGAAGATGTTAATATGTTTTACAGGTATAAAATGATTTCTGTTATGTGGAGTTTTATTTTTGTTTTGAGGTTTTCATTGTCTTGCTTATAACATGGCCTGAATATTTGATGAGTCATCAAAACTCTTTTTCCCTAAAAATAGATTATGGTTTTTGTGGGTATGCTTTACACTTACTTGTGTTTATGATGATACGTAGTTTTATTTTCTTAAAGAAAAAGATTCTTTAAAAAGGTAATAAAATTTAGCTCAATATTTTGATCACCTCCCATGCGACAAGCTTATGCATTTACAATTATATTTTGAATTTAAGTTTTTCCTTCTTTTATTAGATACTTTGTAACTTCCTAGGTGCCATGCACTACATTTAACACTGGAAGAGTCAGTTTCACCCCAGGTTTCCCTGCCCCCAAATGGCAAAGAAGCAGCAAAGTGTAGCTAAGCTGAAAGGGGTACATGTGAACAATGACTATCTCATCAGTTACCTGTGGGACCGATGACTGAAAAATGTGTAGCCCCCAACATCAATACAAGGGTAATGCCTAAGACCCCAGAATTGAATAATAACTTGGGAGGTATCCTTTTTGGACTGGCAACTCAGTAGAGCAGAGGCTAAAAGGCAGACATTATGTTATAACAGAAGATTAAGAAGCCAGTTTTTTGCTAGCTGTTATTTTTGCACACCTGCGTTGTGAATCGTTTCATACCCTGATCAGTTATATTAAGCTTTTTCCTATGACATGGTTTTCTTCGCTGAATGTAGGCCACTTTGCCAAAGTTTAAACTTTGGCAACCAGAACTGATTATCACCACCAGGATGTGATTTTATGAGTAGAGGTACGCTATAACTCTCTTTGTTCTAGTCATTATGTTTCCTTTAATGCTGCCAGAGTTAGTTTTTCTTTGACAGCTGCATCACAGTGATGACCCAAGCTACAGACAACTAAAACCTCAAAACTTTTTTCATTCACATCAACATGAAAGAATGGCTTCTCAGCTAGATTTGTATCAACATTTTGAGCTAAATGTTAGTTTCTAGTTAATTCATTTATTTTTCTGACTCTTTTTTTCTTTGGACCTCAAGTGCAAAAGCTGTGACCTTCATACTCTTCACTTCTTGGCATGTTATCATTATTAAAACCTATAATGATACTCTTTTGTTTTATTTTTTATTTTTTTTGCGGTACACGGGCCTCTCACTGTTGTGGCCTCTCCCGTTGCGGAGCACAGGCTCCGGATGCGCAGTCTCAGCGGCCATGGCTCACGGGCCCAGCCGCTCCGCGGCATGTGGGATCTTCCCGGACCAGGGCACAAACCCGTGTCCCCTGCATCGGCAGATGGACTCTCAACCACTGCGCCACCAGGGAAGCCCTACTCTTTTTTTTTAGTTTATTTTATTAATATTCCTTTATCCCTGGATTCTCACTCCCATGTCATCCTATAGACACCTATTTAAATGTGTGTGATGTAAATTCATATGTAGGTGTATGTCCTTGATATTTAACCTGGCTTTGGCCCTTCAAACTTTACCTGCAGGCCCAGGATCTTGCCTATGGCCACCATCCCAGCTGGGGCTCTGATCTTGCCTCAGGCCTCCTGGCTTCAAGCCTGAACTCTGCCCTCTTCGTTCCCTGCAGATCTTTTGGCATTCCTGGGCTGACTCTGGAAGGAATCCAGGCTTTCCCTGTTCTCCTGATACTTTACCAAGGCCATGTTCTTTCTTTCCAGTTGCTGGAGTCTTTTTTAGAATTCCGTGAAACAGTTTTATTTTCTTCCCTTCCTATTTCGTTTCTGGGAACTAAAAAATCATTCATGAACTTATTTACTCAATCAAGCAAATATTTAGTAAGCAAATTCAATGGCCCCAGCATTGTTAGTCACATGTGCAGAATATACCTTAACAGACATACGGATTTTTTCCAAATTAGCTTTTGATAAACTAAAAATTGAGTTTATGTTTCTTTAAAAAAAATTTTAATTGCACAATTCAAAATAAAAAGTAAAAGTATTTTGACAACTACTTCCAGCCTACTCCCCAGTAAAAGAAATTAGTGATACTAAGAAATGTATATACAACTTAGCTTTCTCTGAAACACATGAACAGAATTTGTTCTGTGAAACTATTTACAAAAGAAAGTTCAGGAGCCATGGAGAGACATATCTCACATGGGCACAAAGAATGTAAATACAGTGTTATTTCATTTTTAATTAAAACTACCTCCTTTCTTCCCATCTCACTCCAAACCCAATCAGTAGAACCAAAACTTCATTTCTCATTAGACAGTGATGAGATCAGGAGAAGGTTGAATAGAAGGGGTTTATTATGGTCAGTCCTTTCAACCAGATAGATAAAAGAGGGTTGGTCCACGTTTTCTTCATGGATGCTTATACATTTTACTTTTCCTTCAGAGTATTATTAGACTGAAGAAAAACCAACTAATATAAGCCACAAAGACTTGTATGGATTGTATGGAGTTTATATATGTTCCCCACCCATGGAACATCATATGTCAGAACTATGTACTAGAATCTTTTATTTTAGAACAACATTGTCTTGCTCAAGAGTCTTATTTAATAGGAACAAGTTCACTTTTCCATCCATGGCTGACTTGGATTAAATTTGTCTTTGCCCTTTCACACTAACATGCTTGGAATATGGAGATTACTTTTTTTCTTATTTTCCTATGACTCTTCAATGAAACTCAATGTAATGTTCTCTGGGGGTAGTATCTGTTGAAATGTACATTTATTTATTCATTTAACAAATATCTATTGACTATTAACCATGTGTCAGGCACTGTCCCAGATGCTGGCAAGAGCTCAGTGGGAAAAAAAGAGACACAATTTTCTGTTCTCATGGAGCTGACAATTTACTGGGAGGAGACGGGGAAGTAAATAAATAAATATACAGTATGTTGGGTGTATAGAGTACAATGGAGAGGAGAAAAGTATATAGGAGGCAGGGCAACTGAGGGCTGAGGACATGCAGTTGCAAGTAAAGTGGTCACCTTTGAGCTGAAAGAGACAAGGAATGAGCCATACAGGTATCTGGGGGAAACGGTGCTTCATGCAGAGGAAACAGCTGATGCAGAGACCATAGGGTGGGAACATGTCTGGCTTGTTCAAGAAAGAGCAGGAAGCCAGAGTGGTCAGGGAGCAGGGGTCAGGAGCAGGTAAGGCAGGGATTTGTAGATCCTTTGAGGCGAGGTCCTTGGACCCACCTCTGAGAGAGATGGGATGCCTCTTGGGACATTTGAGCAAGAGTGACGTCATCTAATAAGTTTTTAAAGGCTCAACCCGGGGCTTCCCTGGTGGCGCAGTGGTTGAGAGTCCGCCTGCCGATGCAGGGAACACGGGTTTGTACCCCGGTCCGGGAGGATCCCACGTGCCGCGGAGCGGCTGGGCCCGTGAGCCATGGCCGCTGGGCCTGCGCGTCCGGAGCCTGTGCTCCGCAACAGGAGAGGCCTCAACAGTGAGAGGCCCGCGTACTGAAAAAAAAAAAAAAAAAGTTCAACCTGGGTGTAATGTTGAACATAGACTTGGAGGTTGGGGTTATTTCTAAGGTCCTTTCCAACACTATGATTCTAAAATCCATACTTTTAAGTGATATCATAAGCATCTAGCCAGTTCAGCATGAAATATACATAGGACAATGATATTTTCAGTATCTTAAGATATCAAAATCACAACATTCTAAATACAAGTTTAAGTATAAAGTAAGTATAAGAAAGTCTGAGATTGCCTAACTTGGACAGTGAGAGAGAGGAGATTAAATGGTAAGAATTTAATCAGAATAAGTAATTGTATACTCAAACCATAAAGGTTCATGATTCAGAAAGCAACGGACCCTTTGGAAATAAATGCAGTGTGTTATAGAAAGACACACATGGGAAAAAGAAACAGGGGCAAACTTGACTCTGAAAATGCTAGTTGGAATGCCTCGGGTAAGCCTCTTAACCTGTCTGTGCCTGTGATTTCCAAAACTGAGGAAATAATATCATCATGATAGCATGTGAAGATTAAGTGAGACATTGTGTGGAAAGGACCCAGCATGGAGTAAATGGTCAGTAAATGTTAGTTCCCTTCTTCCTCCTTCTTTTGACTTGCCAGCCATATCAGATTTCGACCAGTGGTGAACAAAAGGGCTAAAGAGAGTTTTTGTTAAGTATACTTACTGCAAACCAAATATTTTGATACATCATTGAATAAAATTAAGCACATACACCAAAAGAAAAAAGATAAATATGCATCTGCCCCTGATGAAGAGTAAGGTGTATGAATGCTAATGATAAGTGGTATTCTCATGTAAAAATAGCAGCCTCTTCCACCATAACGGATGACAGTGTTCAAAATATGAAGGATTTATCAAAATTAAAATAAAAGGATTTACTTAAATTGTTGAGGCCTGGAAGTTCAGTCAATTCCAAAGAATGAGAAAAAATCCTAGGATACAAGAATTTCAATTATTGTAAAAGGAGTATGTCATAGGATTTCAAAGATTATCCCATTTGAAACTTTCTAAGTAAATTTAAAAGCAAGTCAGTCTTAAAAAAAACATATCTGGGGCTTCCCTGGTGGCGCAGTGGTTGAGAGTCCGCCTGCCGATGCAGCGGACACGGGTTCGTGCCCCGGTCCAGGAAGATCCCACATGCCGCGGAGAGGCTGGGTCCGTGAGCCATGGCCGCTGAGCCTGCGCGTCCGGAGCCTGTGCTCCACAACGGGAGAGGCCACAACAGTGAGAGGCCCGCGAAAAAACATATCTGAGAGCAACAAAATGTACATATTAGGTCACTAGTATGGTCATTAATACAGGTGCTATATAGATCAATACAGAGATGCTTTACCTCTTCTTTTTTCCTGTTTGTTTTTAAACTTTTCTAATAAAATAACTAGGGTTCCATATACTGAGAGGTGACATCTGAAGTAATCAGTCTGTTTTCAATGGAATTGACTTCTGTTTCAAGCCTTGTAACATCATTGTCAGATGTACCAATAAGTCATTATTTTCAGGAATGACACCAACAATATGGTGGCATATCCCATCCTCTTGGTTACAAAAAAGGACTAGTACAGATGGAAAGAATAAACAAATCCATAGAAGCCTTGTGGTCAACACTAAATTAGAGTGATTTGACAAAAAATAGTAGAAAGAGAAAAAGCATCTCATCTGTTTTTTAGGCTTCAGAAGATTTGTAACTTGATATATTTCTGAATTCTACTAAAAACTTAGAAATAAGGTAAAACACCATATAAATCTTAGATTCTCTGATGGAAAAGATATGAACAATGAACATGTTGTGGAATGAATAGCATAGCCCTTTGCAAATGAGAGAAAAATAGTCACATATCAGAAAACCTGATAGAATTAAACTATTGAATATGATGAGTGAATAAACATTAGTTTTCTTGTTGCTTAGTTCTTCTCTTAAGCAAGAACATTTTCTTTATAAGGACACACTAAATGCATCCTCCAGTTGACTCATTTTCAAACTAGATGGCAAATGTGTGGGAGAGCCCACACACACAAAGTCTTTGATTAGACTACTGAGGGGAGATATTTGATTCATCCATAAAATGATAGAGGCTATATTTGTTCTATTGATGCATCTAAGATTCCATTTCCAGTTGCTTGATTTTATTATTTTTATTTATTTTTTAATTTTTTTTGGCCATGCTGTGTGGCTTGTGGGATCTTAATTCCCCGACCAGGGATTGAACCCACACCCTCAGCAGTGAAAGCATGGAGTCCTAACCATTGGACCTCCAGGGAATTCCCTCCAGTTGCTTGATTTTAGATGGTGCTTTTGGAGCTCCTATCTTGAAAAATATATAAAAGTCTTGCGTTGAAATAACCCCTTTTTTTCTGACCTTAATCTTGAAACCAAGAAACTTTCTGAACTATTAAGTGGGTAGAGGAAAGGGGGTATTGGAGAGGACAGTGGGGGAAATATGTCAAGTCCAGGGAAATGAAGAGGACGAGGAAAAGGGTGTATGGAATTTCAGGGTTGGTAACTTACTCATGACATCGAGACATGGTAATCCATATGTGGTCCTGCAAGAGATCTGCTGGTGGACATTATATAGGCCTGACTTTTTTTTGCTTGTGCCTTTATATATTTTTTTGGCCCAGTGTGACCTGTTGAAGGTTTCCTAATAGATCTTGGTGTTATTAAACTTTCCGGTCTAATATGCTCTTTAACTTCCCTCTTCTTTTCCCTTGAGCCAAATCACATTTGCTATATATAGTTCCTGAGAATTTGCAACAGGATATAAACTTAAGGACATTTGAAATTTACCATATGATAAACAAAATAACTCCCCAAGTTTTATCTTATTCCTGATAATGAATTTTTTCTGCATTATTGAAATGGTAACTGGTACAAGCATAGATATGCCGTTTAAAGTTGGAATAAATGTCTTTTCTCTGTACCATTGAATACCCAGTGCTCAAAGTCAATATTCAAACACCGGCCAATATTAGCCCCCAAAATCATTGATATAGATGATATGGAAACAAAATTCAATTTAAATTAGCATTAACAGCACCTTATTCCAAATGCATTCATTTATAATAGTTCAGACTACAGTGACTAGTCTGGCATTTAGCAGTTATTCCAGGTGTGCCGGTGACCAGAACAAGTGTAAAGTATGATAAATTTTCTCATTCATGTGAGGAATATTAGACCGCTCTGAATTTTTTACGTAAAATGAAATGTCTCATTTTGCCTGATTACGTGGTATATTCTTCTTTTGTTCTCAATGGAGTATCATATACAGATTATGTCTAAATGTGACCAAATGTTAGAACAAAATGTGAAAAAGTCTGGATTATTTTAGTTTTTACTTTTCTTATGAACTTTGGATGCAGTAAAATTAAAATTTCTCAATAATTTTGTTCTAAATATTTGGCTATATCAGATAATTTAATGAAAATATTGAGTTGACTTTATTGGTAATCTAACTCACGATTGACACTGGACTGGAAAAATTGGAAAGTCCAGTTGATTCTTCTGTGGTTGATTTGGTCAAGAGAAAGACCTAGGAAGGAAGGAGCTATAACAATAAACAGGCTATCAAATCACTCCACTCTACATAGTGAACAAATAAACAAACACAATTCAAGAAGGAATTCTTATTTCAACCTTTACAAATCTCTTAACCTTTCTGAGACTTAGTTCTCTCACCTGTAAATGGGGATAATAATGACCATTTAATTTGATTGCTATGAAAATTAACTGAGCTAATATAAAGCATTTAGCATAGAGCCTAGTAGCTATAAACATTTAACAAATGTTACTTTCTGTTTATCCTCTTATGTACTAAAGAAACAAAGTCCATTTTTTTCAAAGCCTTGTATCATCATGTTAAATAGCAACTTTTCCTTAATGGTTAAATCCCTGCTGATGTTTTATTCCATGATGTTTGTGTTTAATTGAACAGTGACTCAAGATGTCTGTACACTACAATTAGAGATGTCACTGTAATCTAATGTAGGCCCTCTCCTTTCTAAGAACGGTTTGTGCTCTAAAAGACAATTTGTTAATCTGCTATTAAGAATTCAAAGGACATATTTCCAAGGAAACAATGTGAATATAATTTATCATTTACCGGATGTATTATATAAACAGAACTGAAGAATTCAACAACTTTCAATAATATTCTATGGGAAAATACATTCAAAATTCCAAGTTGGGACTTTGGTAATATATGCTCGCCACAGGCAGTGAGAAGGGAATTCCTCTTAGCTGCAGCTACTGTAGGATTCTCTGCAGGGGCTGGAATGGTAAGACTTTGGCCAAGAGTTTCCTTCTTGCCGTCTCCACTGTCATCCTCTTTTTCAGTCACCATTAGTATAGCTTTCCTACTTTTAGTCTGTTCCTACACACACACATACACACACACACACACACACACACACACACACACACACACTCTCTCTCTCTCTCTCTCTTACCTTTTTCCTTTAAGAACTATTGACTCTGCATTACTACCATTCCTCACCACTATTTTTTTTCCCTTCTGGTCACTGCAGAACTTAATGCAAACTTGTGATCCTACATACACCCCTTGAGTCACTAAACACACAATCCTTTTTTTTTTCGATACGCGGGCCTCCCACCGTCGCGGCCTCTCCCGCTGCGGAGCACAGGCTCCGGGCGCGCAGGCTCAGCGGCCATGGCTCACGGACCCAGCCACTCCGCAGCATGTGGGATCCTCCCGGACCGGGGCACAGACCCGTGTCCCCTGCATCAGCAGGCGGACCCTCAACCACTGCGCCACCAGGCAAGCCCCACTTCTTGGTTCCAGCCCCATGGAACTGATGATCATTATCCTAACCTATTCATTTATTTCTACAACCTGCCCTCACCTCATCACATTTCTCATTTTTCCATTTAGGCCTTGGAGAAAATTAAAGACATAGGAAAGACTGAGAAAAAAATTACCTACACCTCATAGAACAAGCTAGAATCATAAGAGCTGAGATTTGATGAATGGAATAGGAGAGGGGAGAAGGAACAGGATAGCTATCTAATGGGGATAGGAGATCAGGACACTGGTAGAAAAGGTCTCAATGATAAGTTGTTGAATAAATACATGGAGGAATAAACAATTGAGTGAGATTTCTTTGCGTAAATGTGCTTTGAAAACTATAAATCGATATATAATTAGATGGTGCCTCCCCCTCTCCCTAGTCCACCCTGGCAAATGAGAAGGGTTTGGGGACTCCTGGAGTGTGTAGGTGATATTTTGACAGGCAAACAGGTAATCTGATGCTTACAGTATTCATATAGGTAGCGGGGTGTGGTAAAAAGAGCTTTTAATTGCAAGTCATCTGAGTTCAAGGTAATGTTCTGTCACTTCCTAGTGAGTGTAGGTGATTTGGGGTAATTCTTTCACCTTTCTAGGCCTCTGTTCTAGCATTTTTGAAGTAATGAAACTGAAACACTAAATGAAAATTACATAAGTACATTTTTTAATTTTAAAAAAATGCCCTGCAATGTAGTTCATTAAAGAGTTTGAACATGAGTAATTTTTTTTCTTTTAATTGTCCCAGAAGCATTGTCTATACAGTGAGGAACACCCACATGAATCCAAGCCATTTAGTCAGCCATCTGGATGACTCCAGACATAGAGGTGTGTGGCACCCTGCCACTAGAGCATCTGTATGGCTGATATTTTCCTTTCCTAAATGAATGTTTGGATATTCTGGTGACATGGACCAAGAAGGACCCTATTAGCTAGTATTGTTTAGTTGAGTGCCTATCCTGCATAAAGGAAATAATAAGAAAATCATTTTGTGCCTGCACTTCCATTCAAACCAAATCACTGAAGGCATTAACTTGAATGGAGTACATCCTTTATTGAAGAATAAGGAAGATGAACACACATTTTTTGAGCATGAAAACACTGGCGAGGGTCAAGTAGCACACTGCTAGCTGAGTTGTGGCCCAGCATGGCTTGTTATGGTTATTTGTTGAGAGAGCGTGTATCAAGTCACTTGGCTCATTTTTAAACTTTTTTTTCCCCTCCTTAACAAGTGCCAGACATGTGAGGCCATAATGAGTTTAATTAAAGTCAATGGCAGCTAATAATTCAAACCTTATAGATGTAATTTGGGAGCAAACAAAACTCCTACCTCAAAACATGCAATGTTCTACTTAAGTAGAAGTTTAAATCATGTTCATAGAATAAAATTGCCACGTGTATTATGGGTTGATATAATGCAAAGATCTGATTTCCAATGCTTGATCTACCTCTAGCTGACTGTGTTATTTAGAGCAAGTAAAATTTTTAATTAGAACTTTTTTAAAGCACCTAGCACCATGCTTCTACATAATTGGTACTTAATAAATATTTATTAAGCATATCAGTATTTTAAAATATACAGTGCTAACATAGGTAAACAATAAGGACAACAAGAAATGAAGACAAAAAACAGCTAGAGAGGAGAAAAGGCAAATAGAGGGAAAGAGACTTACTTCATTAACTTAGAATCTTTGTGATTCTCCTATGAAGCTAGATTGTCACCCCCTCCTAGAAAGAATGTGAGCTATAATGAGTTTAAATATTATAAAGAATTTATCACTTTTGCAGGATGTACTATTGTGTCATACATAATTAAAATAATAATTTGGAAATGATTTATTTCCAAAACAAATGGATCAAATCTGTAAAGGGATTCAAGACTCTGGATAGCTCTTTGGAGGCTGCCTCTCAAATGTGTGGCATTTAAACTCATTGAAGTCACTGTTTTAACAAAATAGACGTCTTACTATGAAATCAGTAGCTAAAGGTTTGTATTATTTATATATCTTGTTAATAGAAAAATTTTATTGGATCCATTCTTATTCTCTCACTCAAGTCATTTGGATTTAACATTTTATTGAAATCTACCCTCCTGTTTGAGACAAGTTCTGGGACTTGAATCACAAATGAGGACAACAAATCACATCAGCCACACTGCTCACACCATCTTCACTTGGACTACAATGTTTTCCATTCTTGCCAGTTTCCAAGGACCAATATTCACAATCGCCTTCTTTTATAGGAAACCAAAACATGTCTTTGAAACAAGTATGATGGGAAGATGGAGCAGGCAATCAATTTTTTTTTTTTTTTTTTTTTTTTTTCGGTACGCGGGCCTCTCACTGCCGTGGCCTCTCCCGTTGCGGAGCACAGGCTCCAGACGCGCAGGCTCAGCGGCCATGGCTCACGGGCCCAGCCGCTCCGTGGCATGTGGGATCTTCCCAGACCGGGGCACGAACCCGTGTCCCCTGGATCGGCAGGCGGACTCCCAACCACTGCGCCACCAGGGAAGCCCGGCAATCAATTTTTGAATTAAGAAATTTGTATGGTTAAATTATGATGAACCTAGCCTTTCTCTACCATAAAAATGATAGTCTCCTTGGAAAGGGAATTAAATGTTCACTTCCCTGAAGAGTACCAGAACTCAGTCTCATCCACTTGAAAGATATGTGATTAAAAGTCTGAATTTTGAAATATTTAAAATTTGGCTCCATGTTGCACAACTCCAGATACCTCTTTGATTACATATTGATGTTTTAAGGTAAATTTATTATGTGCTGTTTATATACATGAATATTTTGAACACATTCTTCATATTCCATCATAAAAATATTTTACATAATTTTTGAATAATAAATGATGAACTATGATCCTCTTCATGCATAGTAAATGTTAAATGCTGCATTGTTTGCAGACATTAAGCCATAAGTGTTATTTGAGATGTTGCAAAATCCTGACCCCTTTAAAAGCCAAACAGCACGATGGCAGGCCTTCCCTAGCAACTGTATTCATAATAGCAATCTCCGACAGGCAGTCAAACTAAATAAACCATCAAGAATTCCAAGCTAGAAATAAGTTGTTGAGGGCTCCCGTTATCATGTCGGGACTGGGGTCATGGAGGAAACCAGAATGTTATTTTCACTAGTGCTGGCCTGCCAGTTAGTGCTGGAATTAGATTTTAGTGAAGGTGAACTTCACCATTGCTGATACTGGCAGAAATGCACTCAAAATCCTTGTAAGGGCATCAGAAAGCTTTGTGGACTACAGAGAGGTGAATCTACCCCCTCTCCTGTTTCTCTGTTTCTTGTCTAGAGTGTCTCCTGTTGATCTAGAAAACCATTGCCATATACCAGGATTTATGATCCACAATTTGTCTGCCAGCACTGGGAATCAAACCAAAATTTCCTGAGCACAGTGTCAGCACACTCGAGAGGCATAAGCTTTGATGCACTCTGGTTAAGTGGGACAATCCTTAACAAGATATTATTTAAAGTGAGACGCTCTAAAGATGATGTTCTTTGCTTTTAGAGTGTAGCTGCTTTATTGTATTTTAAAAGCTTTATAGGAGGGGCTTCCCGGGCTTCCCTGGTGGCGCAGTGGTTGAGAGTCCGCCTGCCGATGCAGGGGACACGGGTTCGTGCCCCGGTCCGGGAAGATCCCATGTGCCGCGGAGCGGCTGGGCCCGTGAGCCATGGCCGCTGAGCCTGCGCGTCTGGAGCCTGTGCTCTGCAACGGGAGAGGCCACAACGGTGAGAGGCCCGCGTACCTCAAGCAACAACAACAAAAAAGCTTTATAAAACATTACTGTTTAATCACATTTTGGATCAAGAAATCATCTTAGCAGGTGAAAAAGGCATCCAGTGAAGCTTCTGACAGTCTTCCTAAGCACAAGACCCCTGCTTCTGAGAGGTGGCATAGGACATAAACTTCCACTGTGTACACACAGGTTGAAGGATAACCATACACTCAAACTCTTACTGTATTTTCTTTCCTTTCTAGCAATAAAAACTAACTCAGTTATCCTGATTTTATGTTAGTTGTTTTAACAATGAAAACTCAAAGGAAAAGATAAAAATCTACATTTATATAATGTCATTTGTTGCAACAGCAATGTATGATACAGGTTGTTATTAAACTTTGTAACTGAACTAATGGGTTTTTAGCTATGAATAGAATATGTGACTATAGGATGATATAGCTCATATACCCAATTTTTTCTTCTACCAATGGAAAGAATACAGAGATGGGATTTAAAGTCACTACCAAGCCCACAAGAGTTTTGCATTTCACTTCAACGCATCTGTGAAGCAGTGAGGCAGATATAAATAGCCTGTATTTTCCTTTCATTCTAGACCAACCCTCAAGACACTATTATTTTTGCAGAAATAAACCCTCGCAAGAGGTCCTATGAATTCAGATTAATGATGGTTTTTTTCTTGTAGCTATATTAGCTTTAGTAGTGCTTTCATACAAATAGCCTCAATGTATCATCAGGAATGCATTATTTATCACAGTCCCAGATATTGCAAATACAGTGGGCAAGATGGAGAATCCTTATTGACATATCGATATAGCAGAGAGAATTAGTACAATTAAGATGCATCTGGCATGGAATAAGAGGTTTTGAAAGAATGGCTGAAACTTTGATAAACAAGGCTTGGTGAGCAGAGGTGGACCTCTCCTGGCAGATGAAATGTCAGGGCAGAGGCAGGAGCCTTTGTTATACCTGCTGGGTTGGCAATAATAAGCAAACATAGACTTGAAGGCTTGACAAGTTATAATATTTTATATTCTTATTTTAAGACAATATTTCAGAATTATTTATTACTTTCTATTGAGCTTGGTGGAAATAACCTTTGTCCTGGATTTTGAGCACGAACAGGCATTTTCATATCAGTCTAACATCAACATTTGAAATACGCCCAAAACCAAATATTCTCAAGATTAGAAATAGAGCAGCCTATTACATCATTTCTTCAAAAAAATTATAGCCTGAGATGCAAAAGGTCTTTTCTAACTGATTTCTGAAGGTTATGGTTTAAAAAAAAAAAAAGAAAGAAAGAAAAAGAAAAGAAAAAAAAAGGAACCTAAAACAATAAGTGGTCTCTCTGGTAAATGCCATTCTCTCTCTCTCAGTCCACAATGGTCAGCAGAGCACAAAGAGGTTCTGCTGCTCGTGTTAATGACCTGGGCAATGGTTTAGTAGAGTTGATTTTTTATTCTGTGCATAATGTTGAAGGCTGTGAGTGGGTTTGTTGTCTGAATCCTGCCACTGGTCCCTTTTCGCCTTCAGGTAATGGCCAATTGAGTATGTACACAAAGAATTCAGTCACAGAAGTCAGAGGCAGGTCAGCTGTGTTGTCTAATGTAGGGACCTGCCTAGTAAAACTGGACTAGAGAAGAAGGCAGAACTTCCCTCCTGCCAAGGACAAAAGTCCTACCCTTCTAAAGACCCAAAGGAGGAGGAAAGGGAGATACCCTGTCTCTTACAGGCTAGTGGTCTAAGGGAGAGAAAGAAAATAATAACCTGTTTCCAGATTTGAGGGTAAGAGTAAGCTCACACCCTAATAACCAAGACATGGCCAAACCAGGGAAGTTACTCTTGCCTCTGGGGTGAAGCAAATAATTGGGTGGAGAAAAGGGCCAAAGATTTTCCCTAGCATTTATTGGAGGGACAAAGTGGGACATCATTGATGGATGTTTCCTCCCCGTATGGAAATTCTAAACAAGATTATATAAACTCTTTGCATGTTCAAGAATTAGTTCTGCTTTTCTCACTTATACAATTTAATATAGAGTTCTGTAAGAGGTCATGTCTCAGTGTTTTCCAGAGTGTGCTCCATGGAACATTAGCTCTTCGTGATATAATTATAAAGGAGAAGGGAAGTTCAGTAACAAATTGTGGTTAGCTTTGAATTAAAACATTGAATTATCCATTTTCTTTACTAAAAGTCATCTCAGAGCTTTTAATATGTGAATGTGTATAGTGATCATTTGAAAGGGGGTATAGTATGTGTTATTTCCAATAATTATTTGATAACAAGATCCTATTTTTTTAGGAATATCTCACAGGACCAATGTCCCTAAAAACATTCTTTGGTAAATGTTAGACCAGTGGATATTCTCTCAATTCCGGAATACCAAGGCCATTGGGTGAAAACAGAGCGAAGAGAATGATAGCAGGCCTGAGCCGTAAGAAACCAAGGTCATGTTGGGTCCGGAACGGGATGGGTTGATGCTAGATGTGATCCGGAGGCTCTAGATCTGAATTCAGTTCCAGGCTGGATAATTTTAAAGGCACAGATTATAAAGAAAATACAAATGATAATGCTTTTAGAGGGGCACGTTCTGTCCAAATTTGCTTCCAAATAATATCTCATACCCGTCACACTTAATTCATTTATATTGCCTGCTAGATCCCTGAAGGCATTTGAGTTTGTAATGCCTCTCCTGGAAAGTCTGCAATCTAACCAAGAGGAAAACTGAACTGCCTAGTCAGTTCCTGAATCATGCTAGGCTCTGAAGTGTACAGGGTCATCTATGACTGTGGGCTTCCCATACGGACCACTCTTGATGGGAAAAGTGCTAGAGCCTATTTCACTAGACTCATACAACTCTGGAGTACAGTAAACCCAGCTGTGTTTCTAAGTGCTAACAAGGGGCCAATTTCTGGACATTATCTATGGCCATTCCAACACAGCATTTTTATCTCCCTCCTCTGACTGAAATTCTAAACGTGTATCTGCCACTCATTTGCACTTAAGTAAAACCTGCCAAAAACACTCTTGGGCTCTGTCATTGTAGATTAAGTTCTGTAAATAGTTTGGTTTTATCATTTAATATTTTTTAACAATTTTGGAACAAACTCTAAAATATGTTACAAATGTGTCTGCCTTATTAAATATAACATATTGATCGGAATCTAAATGCTTCTCCATATCTTGGGATCATTACACTGAACACCAATTATTATACTGTATTGTAAGGAATAAGGTTCACAAAGCCTGACAAAGCATATCAGATTGTCTCTACACTACATGATTTCAGAAAGTAGCAAAATTTCAGTTCTCCTAGTAGTTCTCTTTTTCCTTCATATCCTTTCTTTTATTGTCAGGTTTTCAGTTGTTATTCTCACTGCTTTCAATATGCCTGACTAGTCTGTGGTAGATAGGAAAATCAAATGGATATGATTGCTACACTTATATGTTGCATAGGAGTTAATAGGCTACTGAACTACTTTTCTACAAGGAAACCACATGCATACAGGGCAGACTTGGAAACCTCACTTTGGGCTGGTTTGGCACAGAGGTATTTTTACTCATTTCTTGGTTGTTGACTATGTTTTAAGGTAAGAAAATGTTTTCTGTTTGCTTCTAAACATGTATAGTATCCAAAATCCTTCAATTCAATTGTGAAGTCCTTGAAGATAAGTAGATTATCGGATGCTTAAAGAGTATTCTACATGGTTGCACACATTAAGTGCTCAGTAAATGTCTGTTGGCCGATCTAATCCTTTCTTTCTTCCCTGTTCTTGACAACACCATCAGATTTATTCTAACTTTCACTAGAATTACTTGAAAATTTATTTTACTTAGCTTAAGCATTGTAATGTATATTATGGAATAAATTGTGTCCCCCTAAAAGATACATTGAAGTCCTAACCCCAGTACCTGAGAATGCAGCCTCATTTGGAAATAGAGTTGTTGCAAATATAATTCATTGAGTTAAGCTAAGGTCATACTAGAGTATGCTAGGCCCTTAGTCCAATGTGACTATTATCCTAATAAAGAGAAGAAGAGACACACAGGAAGAAGATGGCCTCGTTATGACAGAGGCAGAGAGGGAGTGATGAATCTACAAGCCAAGGAGCATGAAGAATTACCACCAAACACCAGAAGCTAAAAAAGACAAGGAAGGATTCTCTCCCACAGGTGTCAGTGGAACCATGGCCCTGCCAACCCCTTGATTTTGGACTTCTAGCTTCTAGAACTATGAGGCAATACATTTCTATTGTTTTAAGCCACCCCAGTTTGTGATACTGTGGTACAGTAGCCCAAGAAAACTAATACAGTATATATATATATATATATATATATATTTTTTTTTTTTTTTTTTTTTTTTTTTTTCGGTACGCGGGCCTCTCACTGTTGTGGCCTCTCCCATTGCGGAGCACAGGCTCCGGACGCGCAGGCTCAGCGGCCATGGCTCATGGGCCCAGCCGCTCCGCGGCATGTGGGATCTTCCCGGACTGGGGCACGAACCTGTGCCCCCTGCATCGGAAGGCGGACTCTCAACCACTGCACCATCAGGGAAGCCCGATACAATATATTTTCAATTTTAACTTCTTCTTAAGTTTAAGGAGAAATAAGGATAAGGAAGTGAGACTAGCTCTCTCTGGTTATTACCTGGGAGTGAGATGATTAGGTGATGGTTCTTTGCAAGGCAGTGATCCACTCCAACTGTTGTCACAACAACAGTGGAATCTCTACAGATAGAGACTTGTTAAAGTAAAAAGGAAGAGAAACCTATTGGGCCACAAATGGATTAAGAGAAATACAGATGGTTACTAAGGCATAGGGCTAGGGAGGATGATAGAAAAATCCAAATTTTCAAGACCTTACCTTTAAAATTTTCCTTCAGCATTTTCAGTGACAGCACTCAGTATTATCAGAGCATGACCGTACAAGAACATTATAGTAATTGAGGCATTTTATAACGGTAATTCCATTATGGAACATCCCCTTCTATTTGTGGTTAGGAGAGAAAGAAGAAAGGGGAAAAGGAAGAAAGGAGAGAAAGCAGAGAAGAGGGAAGGACGGAGGGAGGAAATATCATGACACTACCACTACCACAATGAATAATAATAGCTACGCTTTAGCGGGCAATTTTTGTGTGCCTGCACTGCATTGAACACTTTAAATGCTTTATTCAGTTTAATTCATACAGAACCACTGTGCTATAGGTATCATTTCCCCCATTTTACAGATGAGGAAACAGAGGATCAAAGACATTGTGTACTTTGTCCCCATCACACAGCTCTAATAGGAGCTTCATTCAAGCCCAAGTCCTTCTGACTCTAAGACACATGCTCTTTAACCCCTGTGGCTCCAGGCTGCTAGCTCATTAACTGTAGGCTCTAGAAATTCTTATTGAATTGCTTCCGTCAAAAGAGATAATCACTAAAAATGAGAGAGGGTTTGTCAAATTAGCAGAGATTTATTGAGCACTTGCAATAGTCCAGGCACTGTGAGGTGCCCTATAAAAGATGCAGGAAAATATTTGACTATTCTGGTGTCAAAAATAATAGTAATAAAACACTCTTCCTTATATATGTAATATCTACCTTATTGTCAAAAGCACTGAGCACGGGCTTCCCTGGTGGCGCAGTGGTTAAGAATCCACCTGCCAATGCAGCGGACACGCGTTCGAGCCCTGGTCTGTGAAGATCCCACATGCTGTAGAGCAACAAAGCCCGTGCGCCATAGATACTGAGCCTGCACCCTAGAGCCCACGGGCCACAACTACTGAGCCTGTGAGCCTCAACTACTGAAGCCCGTGTGCCTAGAATCTGTGCTCTGCAACAGAGAAGTCACTGCAATGAGAAGCATGTGCAGCACAATGAAGAGTAGCCCCCACTCGCCACAACTAGAGAAAGCCCGCGCGCAGCAACGAAGACCCAACGCAGCCAAAAATAAATAAATAAATACTTTTTTTTTTAAAAAGCACTGAATGATTGCACAGGTGTTCAATGTGTTCCTTGGCAACCCTTTCATCTCAACCTATTCTTTTTTTTCTTAATTTAGCTTGTGGGTTCCCTGTTTAAAATCTAATCTGTCCCAAAGTTTGACTGTAAGAGCAATACCTCATTTGTATGTGGCAAATTTATTTTACTTGCTTACATAGAATTTTTTGTTTTTACATTTTTTACTAGTAAAATTAGAATCTTCCAACTTTAATGAGCTGCTGATTATCTCACCTCTTCACCATCAGAAGCTTGTAATATAAGTATGGAAGGAATATCACAATTATATAAAAGAGGAAATTAATACTTAGAAAGGGATGAGTTCCTTTTAAAGGAATATCCATCTATAGGAAGCTGAATTAGGGATCTAAATAAATCAGAGCTCTTCTAAAAGAGAATTACTACTTTTCTTATTTTGCTTTCTAATGCCAAATCTTTTCCTTGAAATTTTTCTCTTGCTTCATTTAGGATGTTTTTAAAGCCTGTAGGTCTAAGAAGCAATGCTGAGCAGTTGCTTTAAAAAAAGCAATCAAGTTAAAAGTTCTACACAAAAGAGACACACTTCAGAAAAGCTACAAATAAATATATTACAGCTTAAACTACAAGCACTCAGTAGTATTTTTTGTTTTTGTTGCTCAGGAAAACATTTTATTCCTAGAACTTGGTCAATACAAAAGAAAAAATACAGATTTGTCTGGGTTTCTCTGCACGTGAGTTAGAGAAAATAGACAAGTCTGACAAACATCTGGGAAGTGGTTGTGTAGAGCGCTCAGGGTTTTTACTCCCTTCACATATTGCCTGGAATTAACAACGGTGGCCTCTGTCTTCTAATGTGATTGGCTGCAATGGTTCCAGTCATTTAAAATACAAATAGTGCTGAGAAAGCATGGTAAAGATTGGCGTGTTATAGTTCTGGAAACACTGAACTTTACGAATGATGTAGCAGTAAAAGGAAAGAAATACTGCCAGAAAATATTGATAATGGATTGGATCTAAATTCACAGGAGAGGAATTGCCCGGCAGACATATGGGGTCCCCTACCTTTTTACACTGAAGTTTTTTAACGACCGATTTTCTTTGGGAAGAAAAAATGCTTTTTACTTTTAAGGCAAAGCCTCCGTTTTCACTACTTATCAATTAATGTTTTAATTCACGATGTTGAAGCTCTGTAGTTCAGAGCACAGACTTTGGAGTCAGATAGACCTGAGTGAAATCTCAGCCTGTCTACTTGCCTTGAGTCTGTTACTGTCTCAGCCTCAGTCACCTCATCTGTGAACTGGGTAAGTATGAATACTTCCCTCATGCAGTGGCCATGAGGAGTAAATGATATAATGCCTGTCAAAGACTCTGGCAGAGTACCTGGCACTCGAATATCCTTATTGAATGGTGTTTGCATTTATTCTTGACTTTGCATTTGCTCAGCCTGGATACGCATGCTTAGACCTTGGGAATCCTGTGAGTTTAAAACAATATTTCAAAATAAGGCTGAAAAAAACCACCTTGTTAGCAATTATATACCAATGACTAAGCGTGCTACACTTTAAAGGCAGTAGGGCCATGCAGAATTGACAGGACTAAAATAATTTTTCCTTTATTTTTATGTTTAGCCTGTAGAGCTTATAAGGAAAGTCAATAATGCAAATCAGGATGATGGTGGTCTTTCGGGCCATAAAAAAATTAATTTGTCCACATCAAGGAAAACTCTAAGACACCCAAAATAAGGTAAGAACTTTGGATGGATTAAAACTAATCCTATCAGTTTATGGAAGGGACATAATCAAATCTTCAGGTAGATTCACTGGGAGGACTTACAGGGAAGGAGCTGGAAAGAGGAATAAACTTGGGAATGCACCTTCGTATTCGCCCATACCTTTCCACACTTTATCTTCTCCACCATTCCAGACCTGATCCAAAACTGGCTCTTGAGTAGAATGAGGACCAAAGATTTGATTTAGGAATTGGAGAGAGATTTCAATTACCGATGTATCTCCATTTGACTGTAGTTATGGACATGGACAAAGGTATTAAAACAGAAAGGTAAGAATTAGGCACATCAAAGAAATACAGACTATAATAATCCATGATGATTACCCTTCTAAATTAAGATTAATTCTTTTTTTTTTAAATTTATTTATTTATTTTATTTTTTTGGCTGTGTTGGGTCTTTGTTGCTGCACGGGCTTTCTCTAGTTGCGGTGAGCGGGAGCTACTCTTAATTGCAGTGCGCGGGCTTCTCACTGCGGTGGCTTCTCTTGTTGTGGAGCACAGGCCCCAGGAGCGCAGGCTTCAGTAGTTGTGGCTTGCAGGCTCTAGAGCACAGGCTCAGTAGTTGTGGCTCGCGGGCTTAGTTGCTCCGCGGCATGTGGGATCTTCCCGGTCCAGGGATTGAACTCGTGTCCCCTGCATTGGCAGGCGGATTCTCAACAACTGCGTCATCAGGGAAGTCCCAAGATTAATTCTACATTATTAAAATCAAAAGCTAGGATCTCTGTTTTGGTTTTGTTTGTTTGTTTTCAAGGAAAGCTGAGTTTCCAAGAAGGTTAAATGGTCATGGTTGCTTTTAAGCCAATGAAACAAACATAATCAGCTCCAATTTTAGGTTTCCTTTCTTAGCTATAAATATGTTTAGGATAAGGAATAGAATGTATGTACATAATTAGGTTATAAATATATCTTAAGTTAACGTGAAGGAGAGCGTGCTTGGAACATAGCATAACACTGAAGTTTATAAAGTAGAATTCCCTATCACGTTAATAGGTTGTGTTGTTTGTTAAGATTATATGAGTGCTATCAACCAAAATTGGCAGAATTCTATGTTTTATTCTTTAAGAGAATTAACTTTTATTCACGTTCCAAAGTCCAGTGATTCAGCATTTTTCAGTTAGGAGGCCTTGGGCACACTGAGCGCTTTCTCGTTGATCTACATCCCCCATGGCAGCCCGGGGATACGGAGAAAGAGACAGCATGTCAGAGATGGGGGCAGCACTTCCACCTTGAAGGGGTCTGAACACACGACATCTGGACGCCAGGATTTCCATGGCGGGAATTCTGCAGCTGCAGCCTGGGGTCACCTTGGTAGCCTGTTCTGTACCTCATCCACAGGTAAAAATCAGGGTTTCCTTTTGTAACCTCTAACAGGAGACTTCTTTAAGAAGTGTGAGAACTTATTCTTTCTCTCCCCCCTTTCCACTTTCTCTCCCATTCTACACACATACACACACACACACACACACACACACACACACACACACACACAGCAAAGAAGAATAACCCCCCAAAGTCCAATGGTTTAAAAGAAAAATAGATTAAACAGCAAGTACCTCCCAGTTTTAAACGATCCCACTATTTTAATGATTGACTAGGCATTGCTGGCATATAATTTTCTAGAGCAGCAGAACCAAATACTGTAATAGTTTAATACTAGATCCTACTTGACTTGGATGCTATTTGTCCACATGAAAGTATCACCAGTGACACCTTTCTTGGCCAGTTTCAGCGAAAGCACCATGCCCTTAATGAGCATTTATTATTTATTTGACCTTCAGAGGTCTCAGGGTACGTGCACAGTTATAAAGTCATATGCATAAAACCACCTCTGCAATAAATTAAAATTAAACTAACCATGGCAGCAGTATTCCAGGGGCATAGCTTTACTTACTGTGTAGGCCAGGTGGAAGCGATGAGCTCTGCTCCATGTCCTGAAGGTCAGGAGAACTGGATTCTGTCAAACAAGGAAAGCCAGAAAACCGCAGAGTCCAACAAGAATCGCCCTCCAGCCCGTGGCCTGGCAGGAGAAGAATCTAAGCAATGGGCACCATCTAGTCTGTTTGGGAAGCATCAGGCTCAAGTCCAAGCATATTAATGTGGAGACTTTCACATTAAAGGAGACTTTCAGTGAAGTGCCTCCATCCCCACCAGTTTACCTGCTCTATAACACAGGACAGCCTTCTCCAGGGACGTGCATCTCTACTCCACATACAACATGTTTTCAGTGGGGCATATCAAAGATGATATTTTCATCATTTGAACACCCTGACAGTGAAGAGCCTAAGATATGCCTTCCCCCACTTAATCAAGGGCTGCTTCTGTGAAGAAAGAAAATGCCTTCCAAGACAAATGGAAAAGCTGAGAAATTAATTGAATGAGCTTTCTGTCATGTATGCACTACTAAGTGTGTAATTTAATACTGAAACCAGAGCCATATTACATATAGTTGGATGGTCAAGTGGTCAATTGCAAGGTTAACTTTTCTATGAAAAATAGCCACAAACCTCCTCTTTTGAGTCTCAGAGGGAATTCAGGAGCTGCGTCTCCCTACCTTACTTTGAGCTTCTGTTGCCTGCAGGTGAATGGTAATGGGGCCAACAGGATACGCCAGAAGTAGTTGACTTGCTGAAACACACAGAAATGCCCATTAGTGTGACAGAGAGAGTCATTAAAGCTCTCCACGTAAGACAGCTGATAGAAAAATAGCACAAACTTCTGAAAACTGTTTTCCCAGTGTTATGCTTTTATTGACCATACTAGTGCTCA
Organism: Phocoena sinus; assembly: GCF_008692025.1. Classification (NCBI taxonomy): domain Eukaryota; kingdom Metazoa; phylum Chordata; class Mammalia; order Artiodactyla; family Phocoenidae; genus Phocoena; species Phocoena sinus. The sequence continues at coordinate 69,091,065 of NC_045769.1, forward strand.
ACTAAGTCAGTTTAAGAAGAGACACGGGAGCCTTCCCTACTTAAGGTATTATTTTAAGCTGGTGCTACAGAGCTATACATTTGGATTTCTTATCCAGTACAGCAAATGTACCAGTATTTTTAAAAACTACAAGGCTTTTGTCTTTTTTTGGTTTAACACGAGCATAACAGCACTATGCAATATTTATACCTCCACTGCTGTTAATGTTTCCTTTGCAGAAGGTTAGAGTAGGTCAGTTAAACAGGCCTGAACTTCTAAGACGAATACAAAGATGGAACTTAATTATCCTGTACAGTTACTCCCTTTTTCTTCTTCCCCTCCTCCAAACTTGTCTAAATTCCACACTTGCTTTTTAAAATTTCCTTCCAGTGATCAATTCATAATCATCTAGCTCACAGAAGCAAATGCAGAACTAGCCAAAGCAGTCTGTGAAGGTAAAGCCTTGGAGAAAGACCATTTGCTGGAGACTTTATTTCCCTGATATTTTAGGATGAAAAACCAAAAATATCATGCACAGTCACATAATACAGTGCAATACAATACATTAGTTTTGGAACAACCCTTCATAGTGTCTTGCCCTTCGGAATTAGCAAATTAGTATATAAATTAAGAGCAGTTGGAACACCAAGTAAAAAGACACATGCCTTAATTTTTAAAAGCCAGCAAAGCCAAAGTAGAGTAACAATAGCTATAAAAAGTGGCTACTCATCTTGAGAGTGCCAAAGGTCCTCATTAGTACCTGCAGTCTGGCCCTCCCACTGCATACCCCTTCAGTAAGCTTAGACTCCTCACATCCCCTCCCCCACACCTGCTCAGTGCCCCACTCTGCACCTTTGCTCGTACACTCTCCATGGAGTGGCAAGCGGGACTTGCACCCTTTCCAACCACCCTGAGCATCCATTATCTCTACCATTGCTTTGGCACCTGATTATATTTAGCATTTTAGTATATACTGACTCTCAGTTTTTTTCTTAAATCACAAGCATGTAAGGAAAAGGCCACCGCATATGGAAATCTCTCTGGTTGAGGGCACGGAATATCAAATCAGATGGCAGAACACTCGAACTTCTCTGCCATTGCCAGCAGGGTGACCCATAAAATGGGGATAGTGGTAGTACTGACCTTGCTGGGTCATTAAATGAGACAATGCATGCAAATTACTTAGCGCTAGGCTGGTGCTTAATAAGGATTAGAGCAATTGTAGTGGTGGTAACAATCAAAGCCACTGAAGGTATTATTGTTACAATTATGGGAGACTGGGGCCTGAATCTACTACTAATTTGTGTGACAAAAGTATTCAATCTTTCTGAGCCCAGGCTCTTCATCTATAAATTGAGAGAATGGAAGTAGATGGGCCTACTTTTTTTAAATCTCCAGCTCTGTCGTTGATTATACATAATCTCATTGAAAGCAAGATTTGTAGCATATTCTTTTGCAATCACCTTAGCACCTAGTACATCACATATATGTGGTACATTATGTAAATGAACTAAAAAAATAGTACCACAATTTTAAATATACGTTGTGTGTATCTATTTGCATACCCCATATGTGTCTGCATGTGTAGGAAACCTTCATCTGTGGAGCACGGAGAACGGTGCATATGCAGAAATTTCCCCAAGGTGTGGTAAATTAAGAGCTATTTTCATCAGAAGGTAACCAAGAAGATTAATCCTCTGGAAAGCTAGCATTCCCTTAGATAAATCAATGTGGTTTGAGGTACCCTACGATGCCCTGGAGCTCCCCGCCCGTAGGAGTGAGTAAGAAACTGCCCTACACTCTCTGACTGGGGCTTCAGAACCAGCTTTCCAATTGACAAGAGCCTGGGAGCCAGCCTTCTCTGGACCTCAGGACTCTGAAGACCCTGGTGCCATCATAGACTGATGGACCTTGCTCACATTGGTCTCTTCGGCTGTCTAATGGTTTTGATACTCAGAAAAGCAATAGATTTTGGAATGATTCCTGGTGGTTTTGGAGCCCACCAGGAGAGTAGCCTCTTGGAGAGTTACTCTTGTAAGTTATAAATCCCTGGCCATTTTATTTTAATTAATATCTTTGTATTAATCTCAATTTCTTACCAAAACCATTTTTAAAGCAGTGTGGGAAAGTCTGAGAAGAGCATAGAGAGTAATTTATTATCAAGCTGTTTGTGTTGTTATTGCCAAGAACATTTGCCTGAAAACAAGCTCTTGGTTGCTCGTGAGTGGTTGGCTCTTGCTGTTTCTACAGTAGCTGAAGTCATTGTTCTCTGTGACATCACAACCCTCCCTACAGCAAAGGAACTTAATCTCAGAGACAGAAGAAGCAGTGAGTTTGATGAACTCCTAAGAGAGAAAGATTACATTTTCATGTCTGAAAAAAGACAACAAATTTAATAACTGTCCCAGAAATGATATACATTTATTAATTTGAAATTTAACCAAAGTGAACTTAGCATTTTATACACTTGGCCTTATTTACTACACACACATCTGTACTGTGTTGTTACTTTTTCTTCCACTTCTAGATGTGATACTTCATATGTTTAAAGAAAGTTATTTTGTCTTTGTTACTTTATATGATATAAAGTCTTTAAAAAAGGAAAGCAATTCCAAAAATTTTATACATTGTGGCTGATTATATGATAATGACTAAATATGTTACCAAATGTGAAAAAGCTACAAAAAACCAGATTTGGCTATTTGGTAAGCTCCGATATTAATATTGTGGTTCTAGTGGCACATACGTATATTTATCTGAGAGAACTGCCAAAGCATATGAAAAACCTAGATATGCAAAAATTAAAATGATTATATGTGAAAGCAGAGAGTTTCTGCATCAGTGAATAAACTAAATTAAAGTATTGGCATCATAATTCAGAAGGCACTCCTACTAATTGGACTATAAGTGAAAAAAATTCAGATTTTCAGTTATTCATATTCTCTAGAATAGATGCTTATAATGGGTTCCAGTTACTTCCAATAGTTTAATTAAGTGCCATATTGAGACATTTTGTTTTCATTCATTTCAACATTCATTCCAAAAGCTTTTTCTAGCATCATTCACTTCCACATTCATTCCAAGAGCATTTCTCTAACATCTACAGAAAATGTAAATGGAAGTTATTTCCCTTGAGAAACTCGAGAGACAAGTTTAGACTTGAGGGAAGCCAAAACACACAAATGATGACTAGTAAGCATAAGTAAGCACATGACTGTACATGTTAACAATAACCAATATGTATTGGTTGATTGCAATGGGCCAGGCACTGTGCCAGGAGCAAAGCAGCAAGTTATTGTGTTTCATTCTCACAACTCTATCAGATTGTTACTGAGAGTCTCTACAGTTTACATGGACTAAGAAGTTAAATGTCTTACCCAAGGTTAATCCAAGTGTTGGGATTCAAACCCAGTTCATTGACCTCAAAGCCCTTAACCTTGAGCACTCTGCAGGGAAAATGGTTTAGCATTGGGAAAAGCCTGGGATTTAGGGTCAGAAGATGTCAAGTCCGCTCTGTGCCACTCACCAAACTATGAGATCTTAGACAAATCACTTAACTCCCTTGAGTCTCCAGTTCTTTTTTAAATAGAATGGGGTAGATGAAGAGGCTTTGTAAGCCCTAAAACACTCTGCAAACATCAACTGCTAATATTTTCATTCCAACATGCACATATATAGTGAAGGAATACCGTGTACTATATTATACTAATAAAAAGAGACTTCTTAAAAAAAGATTTTTCATTTTGGAGTCATAAACATTTACTAGATAAGGACTGATGGAGACGTGTCAGTGTTCATTTACTGCTTAGAACAGCACAGCTCAATTCTCATGGTCTACATGGAAATTCACTACTCAATATTTACAATGAAATTAAATTACAGTACTAAGTCTACATACACTTAAGCTATTCTAATCACTAGCACTGACCCACCAGTTGAGACACTTTGAAATAACAAGAATTTGTTATTAGAGCAGTTAGAAACATATCAGTAATAGTTATGCCAATATGTAGCTCATGTCAGAACAGCTAAATGGGAGGGCGTGAGGCTTATAGAGAGAAGCACATACTCCCCACCCTTTGATTTCCAGAGTTTTCTAGCATTTCATAAGCAGTCTGACACATACAAAGCCCATTGCTCAGATTGTGCAAATGAATTGGGCATATTTAATTTTTTTTTACTATTTTTGTTATTATTGTTGTTATGTTTCCTTAGGGTAACTCTTAGTGGTAAAAAGACAATTAATGTGTCGAGCCAGACAGTAAATTGATGTGTGATGTCGGTTTCATTGAAACCATCCTCTACTAGTATAGTTTTAATCTGATTTATTTTTATTCCTGTCGTAATAATACTTTAAAATATTAATCAAAAATATTAATCAGCGCTGTTTTACTTTAAGCATATTTAAAATTTTCCTAAACTTAAGAAGTTAACATTAATTCAATAATTAATATCATTTTTATTCTGCAATCGAATTAGTTCCCTAAAAGGAGAGCTGTATTGTTTTAATACAAAATTCAACCTATTACCCCCGTGAATGTATTTTTCTCCAAATATTGTTGAAAAATTTTAAAGAAAGATAATGAATTGAAGAAATAATTTCATTGGAACATAATCACCATTTGGATTCCCTTGTCTCAGATTAGCCAGTGGTAGTTTTATCAGCTGAATACTTACTCATAAAAATACAGATTTTTTTCCCCCACTTTTGTCTGCCTCACATATGAGCACTTCATAAAGCTGAAACAAACCAACATAGACTTAAACTGGTACATGAAATAAAAAACGAGAAAAAGCTTAGGAAAACAATTAGCAATATAAGATTCTGATATCAGTGTTTTTTTTAAGTATGTGCCAACTTCTCAGGCTCATTAGTCACATATTGGCTTTACGTTGAGATGAGCCACACCTGTAAGAAGAAATCACTTTTTCATATTATGTCACAATCGCAGAGCTCTGTGGGGGAGGCCCTCATTGTATATTTCATCTCCTCTTCCTCATTCAACAAGCATAAAACTGGTTCACTGGTAATAAAAAAGGGGAAGAATCCAGTCTCAGTAATAACCAAAGCATTTTCTGAACAGCAGCTGGGAACCCAGTGCCAAATTCTCTCAACTTCACAGATTGTGGAGCTTGGTAGAGGCAGAAGTTTTATGCTTTCTATTATTTAACATCTATGATCCAAGTTGTGCAATGATGCCATTCTCATCCACGTTCATATACTGAGTAAATTATATGGCACACAAAAAATGTAAAATTAGTCTCGGATTGCTACTTTTTCTTTTTCATGTGTTTGTTTTTTAACTTTATTTGAATATAAGTCAAATGGAACAATGGCAGAAATCTTTTGGGCACAGAGGTCCAAAACCAATGTAAGCAAATCTATGGTCAATGGCCCCTGACCTGCAGAGGGAGCCATTCTGAATAATTCACGCTCAGATTTTCACTTTGGGGCCCAAGTGATCTGGATCAGTGGTCTTTAATGCCTTAAATCACCAGCAAATTTCTCACCTCTTCCCTGTTCTTGGGCAGCATAAATGTGGTCTACAAATTGCCCTGCTGCTTGTCTGCCCAGTGAAGAGCTCATGATGATCTAGCCCTTTCCAAGTTGGGAAACATTTTTTCGCCAAAATAGAGCTCACTATTAACCTGTCCTCAGCAACTCAGTAACAACTTCTGATACGCAAATTTAATCTTGACATTCTCTTCCTCAGAACTGCAATCAGCAATAGGAAAGTTAGCCGGGCTACTAACAGGTGCAAAAAAAAAAAAAAAAAAATAGCTCACAACTATCATTTGAATGATACTGTACAATTCATAGAGCACTTCTTTAAAAAGTGTCGTATTTCACTTGCATAGTAACTCTGTGAGGTTCATATACAAATACCTAACACTATGTAATTTGTTGCCTCAGTTCACATCTTATAAATGATAAAACTTAGGTTCAGAGAGGTTAAGTAATTTATTCGTGGTCAACAAAGCCCATGGTATTTCTCCTCTGTCTTGCCACCTGAGACATGGCTCTTGGTGTTTCTTAGAACAAATTCCCAGCAATTAAATATGACATTTTGATAATGATACATTAAGAAAGAGGTACAGGATCTATACCTGCCGTTGTCTACCATCGGCATGTTACAGTACTATTATCTGACCAGCCCCTGAGCGTACTAGTGTTCTCTCCAAGTGTGTTTCAAGCTCCAAAGCTGCATTTAAAATATCATAGATTTCTAGACACTAATACTCAAAAATGACACACAGCCCAGGTTTCTGGCATTTTTATGTCCATATGCTAGCATGGCATGGTGCCCATTCACAAGGTAATAAGACAATTTCAGGAGGACACAGATGCCAAGCATATCAGGGTTTAGAGTGATAACCTGCAAAATGAAGCAAGCAGCTCTTTTCCTACAATGAGGAGATCCTCCTGAGTCAGAGCACCAAATTATACCTCTGCATCTATTCCATTAGGTGAGATCACATTCATTGACATAGAGTAGAACACACAGTGGAGACTACTGTTAGGGGTTCAAAACTTTGACTCATTTCTGTTTGTAGGTTACGAAGAATTAAGGTACAGTCCTAGAAAAATAATATCCTGCCACCTTCAGCTCAGCTCAAAGACAGGCGCCTGCCATGGAAAGAATGAACATTGGATGGAAATTCCCACATTCATTTTCCAATGTCAGGAAGCTCTGTCCCTTTGTTTACTTGTGACCAGTCAAATCACTAGTAGCTCGTGGCTCAGCCCAAAAAGAAGGTTCAAGTGTTAGGATGGGGTTGCATTCTCTGTAGATGTAGGTACGTTCTTTTATTCACCCATCTGCCTGAGAATATAATGATGAGGGAAATATGGTAAACACAAGTTCCAGCAAGCATCCTGTTACTAGATCTTTTTACATGGAACCTCACTAAAGGTACGTGATTCAGTCATTGACCCTTCTCAGTATGTTATTTGTATATATATTTGAGGTGAAGAATTGTTTAAAGAGCAAGAGGGGTAGGTGAGGGGAAAGAAGAAAAACAGCAGAAGAAACTAGAAGGAAAAAAAATTGACAATATAAATCTGTTAATAACTATCCTACAACATTAATTCCTATGCCCAATTCTATAGTAGTTCTAAAGCAAACATAATTTTGATATTACAAAGAAATATGTGAATTTGCTTAAATATCCTGTAGTTCTTGAAAACTACATAGCTCTTTGTCTCTCCTTTCTGTATTTATATTTACAAAATATATATCCTGAAAAACTATATGGCTATATATGTATATACACACACACATACATACATATATGTGCATAAATATATGTATATTCATAGGTAAATGTGCATATATAGATATATTGTTAGAAACTACATAGACATAGATATGTATCAATATGTACAGACACACACACACACACACACACACACACACACACACTCATTAAAAATCAGATTCCACACTATAGTGGGGTCATCTGAATGGTATTTAGTAGGTAGTTACTTTTATATAAGATATTTTCTCTTTCCTCAGTTTATAAAGGATGAAATTAAGTGTAAGATGTTTCATGATAAAGTATTATAAGAAAATACATGGGGCTTCCCTGGTGGCGCAGTGGTTGAGAGTCTGCCTGCCGATGCAGGGTACGTGGGTTCGTGCCCCGGTCCGGGAAGATCCCACATGCCACGGAGCGGCTGGGCCCGTGAGCCATGGCCGCTGAGCCTACGCTTCCAGAGCCTGTGCTCCGCAACGGGAGAGGCCACAACAGTGAGAGGCCCTCGTACCGAAAAAAAAAAAAAGGGCAAAAGGAATCAATAAGTTTCAGGAAGGAGGAACCATTATCTGCTAGCAGATAATTCTCTCTGTTCTCTCTCCATCATCGACATATCTATCTATCAATATATCTATACAGAAAAGACGAAAGGGAGGAAGGAAGTTGATAGAGGAAGGAAGGAAGGGAAAATAGAGTGTAAATGGATTCAAGCTCCTTGGAACTTTATAAGTGTGTTTCTCACTTGAAGGTGAGGGTGGTCTAGAGCTACGCCACAAGGAAGAAGTCCTCAAATTTAAGTATGTTAAAGAATCATCACAGGGGCATGTTAAAAGTAGATTCCATGATTCTCCTCAAAAGATTCTGATTTGGCTGGTCTAGAATAGGATCCAATAACCTCCCCTAGATGAATCTAATACAGGGGGTTGAGACCATACTTTGAGAAATGTTGCCTTTAGGAATATTAAATATCCCTTCTAGTCTTATGATTTATCTGCAGATGGAGATTTAGCCCTACAGTTCTACACTTGTTTTGGTGGAAAAGTAGAAGTGCCCAGTTTTCTAAAGGACATTACATTTACCAAAGATCTTAGAAACACACTTTGAATTTGTGTATGTATATTGTAATACATTATGTAAACATATATAATTCTGTTTCAATTTTAACCTCAGACCTGAATGAATTCCACACTGCATATCTTTATTTTCTGGAAAAGATAACTGTGATTTAAGAGAAAAAGTCAGTTATAGGAAGAAAAAAAGGGAAAGATGTAGAAGAGGGAACACAAAAGCTATCTATGAAAGAAGTTGAAGTCACTCTCAATGTGTATCATTTTTAGTTTAGCAAAAGAAACAAGTGAAAACTTAATTACTAAAATATTCACATATTTTTGAATCGTGAACATTTCTCAAACAAATGAAAGAAAATGGGCATTAAAACATAGAAACAAACAAACAAACAAAATATAGAAACACATTTGGCCTGACTTATTGTCCCCTCACCCCCATCAACTTAATAAGCAGTTGACATTTCAGAAAAAAATGTAGTCGAGAACTACAGGTTTAACTGAACAATGAACAAGAAGAACTCCGCTGCACAGTGTTTCAGCTCTGCTTTACAGCATGAGTGGGTAACTTCAAATCTAATTAGGATGGGAAATTTTGCCTGAACAAGTCTGAAAAGTATTGAGCAATTTCCTTGCAGTCATGACACTGATTCTGGGTGTGTACACACTTCAGTGATGTTCGGCAAGGCACAGGGGCGTAAAACACCACTGAAAGTGAGCAGGACAAGAGCTAGATGTAATAAAAATTGCAAGGACTTGGAATAACTGGGTGTAAGTCCTAGCTCTGCCGTTCACTGGATTTCTGCCCTTGGTGCAAGTTATTTATCCTCTTTGGGACATCAGTTTTCTTACCTAAAAATAGGGATGAAAATAACTCCTTCCCCAAAATGAAATGTTAGGTAAAAAGCTTACCTCGGGGACTTCCCTGGTGGCACAATGGTTAAGAATCCACCTACCAATGCAGGGGACACGGGTTCGATCCCTGGTCCAGGAAGATGCCACATGCCACGGAGCAACGAAGCCCATGCGCCACAACTACTGAAGCTGGTGTGCCTAGAGCCCATGCTCTGCAACAAGAGAAGCCGCCGCAATGAGAAGCCCGCGTACCGCAATGAAGAGTAGCCCCCGCTCGCCGCAACTAGAGAAAGCCCCTGCCGCGCACAGCAACGAAGACCCAAAGCAGCCAAAAATAAATAAAGCCTACCTCGGTGTATGACCCATAGCAAATTCAAGTTTGCTCATCCATAGAGATTACTTTTAGAATGTTGAAGATACAAACAGCCAAATAATCAGCAGACAATGGAAAAAACATCATGGAGATGTTTCTTATGTTCAGTACTGCTTGAAACTGAAATATCAATTGGTTCTAAATGCCATGCTGGCAAAATATGTGGGAGCAATTAATACTTGGCTATTTTTCTGAGGGAATTGAGATGTTTCTCTCTAAAGATTGCTTTCACTCTAGCAAGCTAATAATGGTGGGTTAATATGACCGTATTTTGAGATATTAACTGATCTTTCTTAACCCTCGACATCCTCCACATTACCCTTTCTGCACAATTCATCATCTTCCCAGTGAGGGATTATACAGTTAAGAAAGAAATAAGAGTCAAAATCTCAGCTTTGAGTTCCAAGCATAGAGACAAATAATCTTGAGAAAGAAAGAAAAGACAAAGGATTCTGAGAGAGAATTTCTTGAAAATTACAAATAAAAAGCCTTATGGATGTAAGGGAAGAGAGTTTCTACCCAAAATAACAGAGCTGGAAAGGTTAAAATATGAAGTAAAAATTTATTTTTCCAATACAAAAAAAGATCAAAAACTTCATCTGGATTGAAAGAAGGGGAAGAGGTGGATGAGGACAGAGGTGGAAGGGGAGGGATTTGATCATTAAGGGAGAGCAGACTAATAGGGCAGAGCTATAGGTATGGGGCTCTTGCTGGCCGCTCCCCATTCTCCCTTCTCAAAACAGTTTGTGCTAATCATGGTGTCCCTGTGGAATAGGAGCAATGAGTGAGTAAGATATCTACAGGATTAGGTCTGAGGACAGACTCTCAGAAGGCAGGCACCAAGTACAGTACGGGAAAATATTCAAAGAACCTTTAAGAGGGATGCAGAAAAGCTGAGAAGATTTCAGTGGACAAGAGGAAACATGCTTTGGAACCTGACCAGATGCCACTCGGATCGTACAAGCTGAAGACCACATGATAGGACCACAGATACCAACTACAGATGTATCCGAGAAAGGTTGAAGCACCAAGACTGAGAATGAAGTAAACCTCAGGGAAGACAGAGTGTGGACCACAGCCTCCATGTCAAAAACAGGTCCTAGGATGCCCCTCACAAGAAGGAAAGGATGAAGAGAAGAGGAAGATTCCGGAATTGACTGAGTGCATCTCCAAGAGACTAAGAAAAATTGAGAAGGCTGAGATTATCTTGAACTAGCTAGGTGACTAATTTGCACAAGAATCATAAAGTTCCATTGGTTCCTTAGAGAGTTTTTGTCTATATTTGTTGTTCTCTAACACTACAGCCACTGTGACACACAGCCAACACCAACCTTGTGGAACGTCGTTACCATAAGAGTAGATTTAGCGCATGTGTAATTATAGAAATAGAAAAGAATTAAGACTATTGCAGGGAAAAATGGAAAGGGAAGGAAGGAAAGTTGCTATCGCTATGGCAGCAGACACACAAATGGCCTTCATTACACAGCGTCTGACATGAGCATGCTGCTCAATTGTTCAGCTTTAAAAAGTAGAATTATAGTCATTAAAAGAATGGTTTTTATTTTTGAAACAGTATAGGTGGGTATTTCTTAAAGTTGAAGTCATGCTTCTATACACTTTAAATTATTCAGTGTTTATACTCTGCCCTCCCCCGCCTCCAGCCACTTCCATCCCCCCTTCCTCCTTCTGGGAGGTAAACATTGACAGTGATCCTATAGAAAATTATTTCAAGTGAAAGCTGTCATTATTTTTGTCACTGTTAATGCAATGAAATTATATTTTATAAGTTTAACTTCACTCTCTCTACTTTGTCATCACAGGCAAAAATTGTGTTTCTTCAAAATCCCCAGATTCAGTAATGGACCTTGTTAATGCCCCAGTGCTTGACTTCTTTTTTGGTGCAACAGTGTCTATCCCAAATCTTTTCTGTTGCATTTTTTTAATTCCCTCTTAACTCCGAGGTTCTAAGAATGGCTAGTTGGACTCTCAGGGAGTGCCTTAATTTTACCTCTTTGCTGTTTCTTCTCTAGGTGGGCTTAACTCCTTTCATTCATTCAATCATTCAACAGTTGAGTGTCTCCTATGTGCCAGACCACAGACTTTTTTACTTTAAATTCTTTAAGAAAGTTAATATTTGAATGCTTTCATTCATTTTACTATTATATTTAGCTAATCAGCTTCTCTATTATTTGCTTAAGTTGGAAAGCATTTAAATGTTTTAATTCATGTTCATAATAATAGTGTCCACATCCCAGGCTCCTAATCACTTCTGAAATCATGGCCGCTTACCTGTGCTATAAGCCATTGAAACTTAGGAAAAGTAGGTTCTTAAAATAAAGATATAAATTAGATCATAAAAAACGGATTCAGAACCATACCACTGGGCTAGAAAATATGGCAAGTAAATTAGACTCTATTTGTTGTTCATATACAGGTTGTAATGTGCAAACACTTCAGTTGTGCAGTGCAACAACTCCAGGGGGCACCATTCACAGCAATCATGGTAAAAATGGGATTCCTGGTATTATAAAGAATGGTGGACTTGCACAGCCATTCTACAAACTCTGCCACAGCGACCCCTTCTGTTTCTTCTTTCTTGAGGAGAGAACTTCACATGTGTTTATCAATAGTTGACCCTTTTCTCAGCACAGGAACCGATTTATGATTAATTTAAGCCAGTCCCAGTCGTCTCACTCCCCTGTCAGTCATGGTTTAAGTAAAGATATGTGACCCAATAATGGTACAAGTAAATCCCCTGATGGCTTCTGAAAGGGTTTTCCTTAGAAATTAAAAGAGACATGTAGAATAACAGTCCTCTTCTTCCATTGGATGTTGTCTAGTCTCTAGTGACATCTGAAGCTGTAGTCCTGTAATGTAGAGGAAATATCACTATCAAGACAGTAGACACCCAAGAACTTCCCTACTCACAAATTTCTATTGAGAGATAATAAATTACTTAATACTTAAGCTACTGTTAGTTGTTCCTTCTTTTATTTGCAGCCAAAAGCATCCTTAATGAAACCATGAATTTGGCTACTCCGCTCATCAATGTGGAAAAGGTGGAATAGAAAGGCTCTGTAACTTCTTGTAGTTAGTGACCAGGAAGTGTAGAAACCCAGCTTTCTGATAGTCCCACCCGTCTCACAGGGGACTGCAAGTCAATGACTCTGAAATCAGCAAAGACATGGTTAACATTCAGTGTTCACCAGATATTGTAGGGGGGTGGAGAGACTTACTAAATAAATCAACTTTATTGATTTATTATTTTTTTGGTTTATTTTATTGTTTTCTTGGGTTTCTTTTTTGTTTTGTTTTATTGTTTTTTTATTGTTGGTTGATTGGCTGTGGTAGTTGGGAGACCAGAATATAGTCTGGTCTCATGCACTGTATTTGATTCACATAATATCCCAACCTGCATCCAAGGGTTTATTCTTTCCACTTCATAACTAACATTCTGGTTACTTATGGTTCTCTTCACCCTCTCTTCACCCAGATAGTTGAAAATCCAATTGTTCTGTAAGTATGACACCTCTTTAGAAAACGGAGGACAATATTTATACATATTTGTGGTAAGTATTAAACTACAGCCCAGATTTCTCCTGTGCAATACAACCCAAACTTGTCATTTTTGGAAACTGTAATAATAACAGCAGTGACAACCACATTGGAAGCAGACATTTTAGATAGCAAACAGTTTATATTTAAAGATGCCTTCATCTGATTACCTGTATACCTATGCTAAGGGGAAAGAATGACTAAGGTTGCAATCCGTTTCTATGTTTTACATGATCTGAGAGCCAGTTTTCATATCTTTTGTCCCCTAATAGAAGCGAGTACCCAAAGGGGGTGGGGGGGCTTTTGAGTTTTAACGCTCTAGTCAACAGGCACATCAGGTCACTTGATAATGGTTGGCCTGGCAGGGGTCCAAGGCAGGGGATACTTCGTAGGTACCTGTGTGTCCTCACGCCAGTGATGACCGTGAAGTATGGTGGAGCATTTGTGTATCAGCAAGAAGAAGAGGGAGAAGAGAAGTATGGAAAAAAAGGGAAGGTGAATGAAAATTACTGTCTGGGAAAAAACACAGTATTTAGTGTTCTCAGAAGAATTTTATTTTTCTCCTTTTGAATTAAAAAAAACGCACATGGCTTGTGGCCTTAAGGAGAGAAGCACAGGAACAAGGCTGCTTTTGTACTCTATTAAGGTTGAGATTAAAGTCCCTACTGATAAACTGAACATTCTTTAAAAGTGACCAGAAGCAAACAGTGTCTGTTTGCTGCTACTTTATTACAAAGACACCACTGAGAATAGCTAAGAATATACTATTTGATCTTTAACAGGTTGACCAAATGATTGCAGTTGGCTCCAGTACATGAGATGCTTTCTGCAAATTATTGTTTCTGGTTATAAACCTTTATAATATCTCAGAATGAATTATGTATGTATTTCATGTTTTCTTTTCTGTTATCAGCCTTGATGTTCTCATTTCAAGTTTCACCCTAGCCTCCTAATAATGCAATATTGAGGCCATTCAGACACTAATTATGCCTCCGTGGCTTTTTTGAAATGACTAAATCAGCATCAGTTCTATAATTATCATTAGCAAGTTTGTATCAGTAGCTCACATCACTTGAAAAGCTCAACTTAAATGATTTGTGAATGTACTCATCTAATACATTGAACAGTCTCTATAGATAAACACAGGTGCATGCATATTGCTTTATGTAAAGTAGAAAGTCTGTACATGTATATTGTATGAAATATATTTTCAATGCAATATTAAAACATTATTTCCATAGCTTGAAATATTAAGCTACGCAGAGACATCCGACATACCTGTGCTTTCAAAGCTCAGTTGGGATGAGCAGTGTAAGGAAACAGAAAACTATTACTCATACTTAAGGCTAGATCTGATATCTTCCTCATTTTCCAAATGTTCAAATAGGAATCTGGCAAAGATGATTGACAGGAAGAAGTATCCAAATGCAATTCCTCTGTATTTTCATTGTTTCTGTTCTTGAATTATTGATATTGCCAGTAGTCATTTGCCATGAAAACAAATCAAGTATGTATGGTAAGCACTTCCTTGAAAGCAACACTTTTATTTTTTTTTAAATGTTTATACTATGCCATTTTTATAATTTAACAAAATGGCAAACTGATGGGGAAAATAACTACAGCAAAATAAAAGTGTAGTGTAAATTAATTCTGTGGCTAAATACACAAATGCTGTGTGGAAACATATTATGGGGTGGGGAGTGGGCAGCAAACACCAGCTATTGAGGGAAGCTGAGAAGATTTCTTTGTATCACTTAAATGGGAAAGACTCACCTTAAAACAGGAAAACCTGATAAGAATTTCAGAATTTGGGGCTCTTTAGGAATAGTGGAACATACATCAAAAACTAAGCCATTGTACTTCCCAGTGACGATCTTTTTTTTTTTTTTCCCCATACCACCTAATACTAGATCCTTGTTTTGTACAAAAAAAAACTTGTGCCAGGCTGTAGTATTTTATGACCTACATTATTACCCTCTGGGTAGTGAAATGATGGTGCCAAACTAATTATTGCTTTGTCTAATTTTAAATCCAGGTCTATGGAGATTAACAGCTTGCACATTAATTCAAAGCACCAACAGCCCACCTAACCTCATGCCGTTTTAAATGAATTAAAAATCCTGTTTAGGAAACTTTAATATACTTTAAATGAAGGAAATGTGCATCTATACTTTTATCCAGTATATAAAAACCAAATTCACTTTGCTTATTTTGCTCGCTCACACATACTCCAGGGAGGAACTTTCCTTATCTTCAGGCATTACTTCCCTTGAAAATGAAATACCTGCTAAGCTAAAAGCACAGGCTGAGTGGAACTAATTGTAAAGTGGCAGTGGTGGTGGTGGGTTAGGGGGAGGTGAAATAATGAGAAGAAAGACTATGTTCAGGTTGAGGAAGGAAAACATTCCGTTCCAACGTATTGTACCTTTTTATATCTTTGACATTAAATGAATGCCTTTAAACACACTGACATTTTGTTATATTACAAAATGAACCTGTAGTATTGAGCAATCAATACAGATAGACCATCTATAAAAAAGGCAAGGAATCATTTCACCAAACCCTACAAGAAGGGTTGACAGTTTGAGGAACCAGAAAATGATAGACCATTGCAGTAACTTCCCAGCCGGTCTCCCCATTTCCAGTTCTATTAGCTGTATCTTCTTAAAGCAGGTCTCAGACCTCATAAATCTCTGGCATCAAAACCTTCCAGAGCTTCCTATTACCTACCTACTGAAATGCAAACCTCTCATCCAAGGACAGAATGAAGTTCCTCCATAATGCATCCCCCATTCTCATTCCCATCCTTATTTCCCCCTTTGTGCCTGTGTACAGCAAAGGCTCAACCAAACTAGATTATATGTTGTTTCCTGCAAAGGCTCCAATAGTTTCCTTCCCCACTGCCTTTGTGAATCCCTATTTCCTCTACTTGTCAACTCGTTAATTTCCTCAATAAACATTTAATCACTAAATGTTTATTGTCACTATTTTAAGCACTGGGGGGGGGGAACAAAAGCAAAACCAAAAACAAAACAAAGATGGAAGTTACAATGATTGCCTGCCCTCCAGAAGCTCACAATCTAACAGAGGGCTCAAACACAAAGATACTTTTTAAATGATGTGATAATGCAGAGAGAGAGAGAGAGATACAGAGTCTGAAAAGAGCCCAGGGGAAAGATACTGAAGTGCCCCTAGGAAGGCTGGGAAGTCTCCCTGGGGGAGATAGGTGCTGAGAGCCTGCAGGGAATTAGCTCACAGAAAAGGAGGGCAAAGCAGGTTGCACAATGAAAAACAAGGCACAAAGGGAACAGACGACATGGTATATGCAAACTACAAGCGGTTTGTTGTATTGGAAAATAAAGATTAAGACTACAAAGGCCAGGAAAACTGCCCTCTCCTTCATGAAAGAACCCGTATCTTCTGGACAGAACCTCTTTATGAGTCACTTATTACTGTAGTTCAACATTCACTTTGAACTATATTTATCTGTGCACATCCATAAAATGTTAATGTCAGTTTTCTTTTAAATCCTCTGCAAGTTTTAGTGCAATACTTTTAACCACAGTAAGTGTTCAGTATGTGCTTCCTAAATGAAACAGAGTCATGCAAAATCAGGCAGAGGTTGCAGCAAATATACAAAGTACCACCATTTAAAGAGTGAATGAAAAAATATAATCCTCAGGTTACTAGAAGAAGACGCTTTTGCAAAACCAAGAAAATATCTCTGGTGAACCTATCACAGGATTTTCCGGTTGTCTCTCCACTGTAGGGTTAGATCATGGAGGAGATATATGGACCACTCTAATACTATTTGACAGTACCTGTATTCAAGTGTAATTCTAACAAATTGAGTAATTTCACAAAAATGAGGTCAAGGTCTTCACTAGTTTTTTTTTTTTTGAGGAGGTGGGATAGTACATAAGAACTTCTCAGTAGTCTTAACTGAAGTGCAAATGAAGATCCTTAAACTGCAATTTTATGGAAACATTAAAAAATTACTGTGCCAGTAATTTGCATTATTGTAAGACTAACTTCAGATTTTGTGAGCAATATGAAAAAATTATGTACGTCTAGTAAACAGCTCTAAGTCTTGGAACGTTTTTTGAAACAGTAGTTTGGAGGAAGATATTACTGGTTTAATGTTTATTAAAATAGTTAGCCCTCGAGTTTGAAGCTAAAAAGCAGTTTTAAAAGTTAAATTGAATTGTGTTGAGCATTTCTTAATAAACCAAACTTTATAGAAACTTGTTTTTCTCTGTAAAGCATCTTGTCACCCGCACCTCCCTCATCTTCTCTACACTGTCTAACCTCATCTTTTCCTTTCTCTTTCCTCTCCCGTCACATAGGTAAAGCACATCTTTGTGTTTACCCTGGGTGAAATTATCCTTAGTCCAGTGCAGACAAACACATGGTCACCTGCAAAATCCCATTCAGTATCACCTTGCTTATTTCCCTACCCTTCACTTCTATTGTTGTTGTTTATATGTGTAGTGAGAATAAGAACAGGAAAAAGTAAATGAATTTTTCCCTCTGAATTAGCTTGAGAGTAACACACACACACACACACACAAACACACACACTCCTGAAGGAAAAAAGGATACTTACGTTTATTTTTCTTTTGATTTTCTTGAAAAGCCCAAGTCAGAATATACTGTGTATTAGAAATTCATTATATATATCCTCTCTACATTAAAAAAGTAAGAGATAAGCAGTGTATATAATGCAGTGGGAAAAAATTAGCAGTTTTTCACTGAATTAACTGTTTCCTTGACTAGTCAATCAGCTTTCTTGAAAGACAATTTCTTGTTTTCATGGCATCACAAGAAAAGTTTTGTAAAATATGTTATAGAGGTAGGTGTCAGTTACAACCAAAAACATTTCTTTTGAATAAAACTTAAAAAAATATAGATGGAATACGGCGACTATTAAAATGCTACTTAATCGTATTACAACGTTACAAATAGTTTCATTAAGACAACAAAAACTAAACGTTGTACTAATTTTTCAAACAAAGAATGAATCTTTTTAAAAAACAAAGTTTCATATTCCTCTGCAAAATGTAACTGAAGAAAAGCAAGCTTTATCCATACCTAAAAAGAAAGAAAGCAAGCTAGAAATAGTGGGATGACAAACTCCACTGTGGATTTTATTAGTTGTGCAAATCCCATAATATTTTATTATATAAGCCTTTTTTTCCTGGGAGTATATGTAATTTTGGACACTTTGGAAACTCTGTGTAAATATAAGTAGTGCTCTTTTGAATAGATTCCCTTTCTTTGATTCCAAGTTAATTATGTTCATTTGTATGTTGAACAATGGATTTTATAATCTGTATTTCAAATGAATATATAAGAGAATTGAAAAAAGTACTACTTATCTATTAATAAACTTCTGGGAACCACACTTTTCCTGCCCCTTTTTAAAAGTAAGGCTTATTTTGTTGTAAATATTGAAAATGAATTTCTTTAAGTCGATCGTCAAAATACATTGTGTTTTACTCAAGTGGTCATTCCATTATTTCTATTTTATTCAGTATTTTGGTTTACATGAGGAACTGTAAATTCAGTACTAGGAATTTAGTGTTAAAGGTTGATGAGCTTTGAACTTTTTTTTTTTTAACAAACAAGGACAGAGCAGTTTTGCTTGAATTGCACAGAGGACTTCTCATCAGCATTCTCCACATGGGCAATAACTGAAATTATAAATTCTTCACAGTTGTTGTTGTTTAATTCATCTGTACTCAGTCCAACAGTGACCCACAGATACTTTCCTACACTTATTCCTTTGTGGTGAAATCCAATGGGCAACTTCTCATAATATCATTTTCAAAGCTATCTTGTAAAATATAACTAAAGGGGCTTCAGTGTTCTCTGTTAGATCAGAATAAAGTTCTTCTGTTGTATTTTGAAGCCTGTTTTTTAAAAAAAAAACACAGAAAGGTCAAATCTATTCCAAATAGAGATTTCATTCCCTAGAAATATTTAGTAAGATTTTGAATCACCTTTTCTTGTCTTTTAAATTCTGTCATCTACTTAGATTTAACTAAAATCATTTTTCTTTCTCTTGTGTTAGCTAAATGCATCCATTCAATAGCTATCGGTAAGGTAAGAAAATCACAGAAGGAGAATGAAATTAATTTCGCAGTATATAGTTGGTATATTTTAAAAGCTGCATTTCATCATCTGGAGAGCTGTAATTTAGTCTATTAAATCTATAGCTGAGAAGCGGGGGGAAATGTGAATACCGTTCGTTATGAGGAGGGTCAGTCCTAAACAAGTATATTTTCAGTTCCAGCCTTCACAGATAACATTTTCAGCTTGATGGGCTCCTGGTCCAATATTTAATTTGCCTCTTTCACTCTTAACTTATTTGAAATATAGAGGACCGGATGTCCACCAGGCCAGAGTATAAACTTACCATTTATCTATTAAAGTCCTATTTAATGTAAACGAAGAGAAATTATTACCCCACTCACTCTCTTTCTCATTACAATTTCTAAAGAACTTTGCCGGGCACATTATCTCGTAGACATCATGATCAAATGTTATTGTTTTGCTTTATTATCTCAGTTGGATGGTTGGCTAGTCTAGAATGAAATAGGTTGAAGGCAATACTCGTAGCCTAGAAGTCTGAATGAGGTTCCCATTCAAATGATTCTGGTTGTTTGGGGGTGGGGCGGGGTGATTAGTAAACCAACTGAGCTTACACTGCATAGTAAGCGTCTGGATGCAGCACATTTACATCTAACAAGAGACCCCAGAAAACGTGTGCGTGTTTCTTAAACCTTATGTTCCGAACAAAAGGCTATCTCAGCAACAGACAATCAGCACTGCACCGCTCCCTGGGATGCAGCAACACACTCAACTGCACATTTCATTCTTCTTCAGCTCCCAGCGCCACAAAGCCCCTACTCTCTTCCCACTCCTGGGTCCCTAGATTGCTCCATAGAAGGGGGTTGGGAAAGCAGAAGCCTAACGTCTGTGCCTGCGCACCAGCCGCCCGCACCAGGGGCCCCCGGGCGCTGCTTTCCCCTGCCCGAGCCGCCTGGGGGAGGTAGGGAGGGGAGCCAGAGAGCGGAAGAGTGGACCGCACACCTAGCCACTCCGGATTTTATTGATTCACAGGGCAGCGGGGGAGGGGAGCTGGGTTAATTCGGATTTCCCCCCCCGCCCCCCCGCCCCGAAGTTGCCTCCTCTTGGCAGATAAAGTCATTTTCTGGCTGGTGCTGGGGGCCCAGGGGAGAGTGCGGGCGAGGTCCCGGCTCTCGGGGCCAGATCCCGTCCTGTGCGCGAGTCTTGGGGGTGGGGAAGGCTGAACCGGCCGCAGCTGTCGAGAGGGCCTGGCGCGGGCGGGGAGGGGCGGCGTGCCGGAGAGCCCTTTAAGGCGGGTTAGGAGCGCTAGGGCCGGCCGGTCACGCGTGGGAAAGAAAGGCCCCTTCCCTCCCGAGGCGTCGCTCCCCTTTCCTCAGGTTGGGCCGCCTGAGAGTGCGGGCCGGCAGAGCTCCCGGTCCCCGCGCTCGTAATCATGACCTCGGGGCCCCCTCCGGGCCGCGTGAGCGCGTTGGCGAGGCTGGGCGGCCGCCGCGGCCCCGGCCGTGTAACATGACCCGAGCGGCCGGCCGGCCGGCGCGGCGCGGCCATTGAGCCCTCCCTGCCCATGAATCTCTGGCGCGTCTCTAGCTCGCTCGCCGCTCGCCTCCCGCCTCCTTTCTCCCCCTCCAGCTCCGCGGGCTCCGTGCGCCTCTCCCTCTCCCTCCCGGTCCTGCCGCTGCCCGTCTCTCTCCACTGCCCGCCTCTCGCCACTGCCTCCCGTCTTCTCTGCCTCACGGCAGCCTCCGTCTCTTTCTCCCTCTCTCCTTTGAAAACTGATCTTTGGCTCTTAGTGTGAAAGTGATTTGAATTTGGCTCGGCGGCGCTCTGCGCCTGCGCCCAGCCTCTGGCATGCTGGCTCCTTCCAAGCAGCTGTTTTGGGTTTGAAATTCCAACATGGCAGAGGCTGCAGTCCGTCTTCCCTTCAAAAACTTGGAATGATTTCAAATCATAGGCACCTTCACTTAACCCTAGCTTCCATTCATCAGCAAACACATCGGATCGATGCTACGCTAACCTATCGGGTTTTCGCTCCGCGCGTTCAGGTAAGAGGAGCTTCGTAGTTTTCCACCAGCTGTTTAAATTTGTTTTTGTTTTTGTTTGTTTAATTTTTAAAGAATATAAATAAATTCAAGACCGTAATGAAAAGAGATCTTCGAGTTGTGCCGTAAACATTAAATTTAATTTGCACTCGTTTCTATTCTGTACGCCAACCTGCTGTCTAATTTCTCTGTACAAAGTAGCCCCGAAACATTATAATGCATATTTTTGCTGCTTAATCATTGTAACAATAGTGTGGGATTAAGAGTTCGCGATTGCAAGAATCTCGTTTTCCGCTATAATGGGCTTACTTATTACTATCTTTTTTACTTCAAAGATAAAAAATAAGAAAGCGGAGCCATAGGGTGGGGCTAGACTTTCTTCGGGAACTAACTTCTAAGTAAATAAGAAGTGTAAATAAGAATCTTGCACACACAAAAAGTTGAGGTTAAATTACAATCTCGTGGCTGGAGGAACGTGAATATGTCAGAAGATCGGTTGCAGAAAAATGTAAGCACATCATCTTGGAGTGGGTACAGCGTGGTGGGCGTATTGTTGGCAAGGAACGGGAGAGAAAGATGTATAATTTAATGGTATATACAATCCACTGATCCTATTACCGTCCTCCCCGGAGCTCTTGTTAGTTTCAATGGGAGTGAGTGAAATTGACATGGACTTGCATTCCTGGTCATGTGCTTTTTTTCCTTTCTTTCTTCTCCTGTGATCTGAGATCCCCTTTTTGTTGATGTTGCTTTCCCCCTTAATTATATGCATGTAGGTTAAATGAATACCTGACGAAAGGGCCCACGTTTCAAGGCAGTGACATTTGATAGCTGAGAGGAAAAGTGGCTTTAATGAAAAGCAACCTTTGGAATTCCTGCTTGTGAGAAATCCAATTCAGCTTTTTGTGCTGCCAGCAAGAAATGATCAGTAGCACCAGTGTTTATGGTATGTCAGTTTTGGAATTTACTTCCTTTGCATCTAACTAGGAAAGACAAATTAAATAGCATGATAAAACCACTGAAGACTCTGCTTGGGAAGGAGCTGCTCATGATATATAATTCCTTTTAAAAAATATATATGTATAATGTATATTTTAATCTGTCAAAATGCTTGTTTGCTTTTGCTATCGCTTGTTTGTATATTTCAGTTTTTGATTAATAGATTGCTGGAGTCCACCTTTATCGGTTTTAGCTGTAATTCCAAAGTTGCATGTTACGAGTAATGCACTATATAACCGCTGAAGTCAAATGGTATGTAAATTAGTTAAACTCAGTGTGCAGTTTTTTGGGGGAGGGGGCTGGGTGGAGAGGGGAGAGGGCGGGAGTGCGGGGAAAGACTGCTTACTAATGAAAGTGTATGTATATATGTACACACACAGAAGTGGATGAAAATTTTTTTTCTCAATCTATTAATGCAATTTGACTCTCTGCTCTCTCAGTGATTGCACTTTGTGGAGTAATCACTTCTTCTGAGTGTGTTTTTTTTTGGGGGGTGGGTGAGTGAAGGGATATCTTTTACATGAAAATAAAAAATGTATTTTGATTGCTTAAAGTCCTTAATGCCTTTTAAGGAACAGTGGTAGGGTTTTGTTTTGTTTTTTTCCTTGCCATTCACTTATCTGCCTGTCAGCGCTTTTTACTTTTAACCTGTGACAGAATTAAATAAGCAGGCACTGAAATTGACTTTGTTTGAAATCTCTCTTTCCTCTTTCTTTACTAAAAAAAAAAAAAAAAAGAGGTCAGATAAATGGAGTGAGGGGGTTTTCAATAGCTC
The DNA here is from genome assembly GCF_008692025.1 of Phocoena sinus. Taxonomy (NCBI): domain Eukaryota; kingdom Metazoa; phylum Chordata; class Mammalia; order Artiodactyla; family Phocoenidae; genus Phocoena; species Phocoena sinus. Next base: position 69,114,054 of record NC_045769.1, read on the forward strand.
TTGTGACCGTGTGTACACTTTGTGATATTCAATTAAGACTAGGAGGGAGCAACAACAAAAAGATGTTAAAAAGTATTTTGCATAACCAAAGGATATGTCCACTTAAAAATTTTTTTTGTTTTTGTTACATATACCCCACCACCATGCATTCACCCTGAAAAGAGAGAAAGGAGGAAAGAGAGAATATGAAAGAAAGAAATAGCAGTGGAGCTAGCTGCCAGGGGTCTGTAATGTGGCCGTGGTTACCGGTCTCTCATAACACAAATGTGAATACAAGGAAAGGGACTATAAGAGCCGATGCGCGACAGACACTTCTGGTTGGACTCTGGTGACTGTTGAGCTAAACACACACCGCTCTTACATGATAGGAAGGATTTGATTGAATTTTGCATTTGGAACTTGTTGACTTTGAAGCGATCAATAAGAAGACTGTTTATTTTAGATGCACATAATTTGCCCTGAGAAATGTTTTAAGGAGGAGAGAGCACAGCTTTTTTCCCCCGGAGCTGTTGGAGCGAATGGGATTGCCAGATGGGCGATTTCCCTCTGTGATGTTAAAGCTGTAATATATATTCAGAGCAGATTGGGCTGCTGCCTGTGATGAGGAGGATATTACATTTATAAATTTTAAATCGGAGCTCGGACAGTGTGCTGAGAACAGAAATTGGATGGTTTGACTGTTCACCGTATTGATACTTAAATGTGATTTCTGGGTAGTAGTAATAGTAATTATTGCAGTAATATGTAAAAAACACTTTGGGGTAGGCAATCATATAATTCATGACATTTAACAGCAGATTTAAGTGTATAAATTACCCCCCCAGTCTCTGCTTACTATTAAATAATAGTCACATAATTTATTTCCCTCTGTGTTTAAATGCCCAGTTGTGCAAGTGATATTCATTCAGAAAGCTTGTTTTTATACACTAGAATTCTGCAGAGGCAAAGTTTATATATAATCTATAAAGTAGACACTTGTGCATATGTATAGAGTGGCATAAGTGGCTCCTGTTTTGTAATTCTGTTACTCTGATTATTTTTAGATTTTGTTTGTCTCAAATGTGTGGCCTATAGGAACCAGAGCTACAGACCTAAAAGGCTGGAAAGTGGACAAGGGTTCACACTCTGGCAGCTCTGCTGTTGCAAATTAAAAGTGTGTTGTGGTCAGGAAATGAAAGCTACAATGTCTCTTTTGAACAAGTCGTTTATCAAGAGAAACATCTATCAGGGACTGCCTTGTCACATTGATCCTCTAAAAGTTAGGTCTGAGGTGGAAGCTGCTTTGATGTTTTTGATCCTAAATTTAATACAACGGGGAAAAAAAAAGCAAGGATATTTTGACCAGAATAGATTTTAAAAAATGTTTCCTGGGACCAACAAGATCTATTTATTAGTATTGTACTATGTGTGAAGTTTTTTGGACATAACAGTTGAAAGGCTTAAGAGGAAACCCCAGCCTTTATAAATTGACAGTTGTTCAAATACATATTTATAGTCTGTTCAGTTATGGCCGCATTCTTGGTTCACATGGACATTTTGAAAATGATTGTTTTAAAGGGAAAATTATTTTGAAACAGTGTTTTAGAACAATATACAGAGAACCAGAGTTTTCATTCACTCAGATTGTAGAGTGGCTCTCTTCTCTTCGTGTTGCCTTTTAGATCTGTATTTCTGTTTCACTTCTTCATTACATGTGTGACATAATAGCTTTTAGTGGGGGAAGAAACATTTTTTCCTATGAAAACCATTTCCCAAAACATGCTTGCTCACATCATCTTTATTGTTTATTAACTGTGCATGTGGATCATTATCAATATAAACTATAGGAACTCACAAGTCTTTCAGAATTTCAGCTTAAAAATATAGGTAGGTAGCAGATTAAATATGCCATGTATTCTTAAATACTGAATATGTTGCATGCATTATTCAAATTTTAAACGGTATTATTAAGAAAATGACCAACTTTAAAAAAAATTTTTTTTCGTGAAAGCAGTTAAAAGCAGCTTGTTTCATTTTGGGAGGCAAACCTAGGAGAGAGGTGTTCCTTCTTTAAAATAGAGTTTTTGGATACTTGTCTTTTACTGCTGGTGGCTACTTGCTAGTTCACATGGGTCTATCAACAACTAGGCTGATGGATCACAAAGAGTGTGGTGGGAGTTTTGGGAAGTATAATAATACATGCTAATTAATCATGTTTGAAATGAAAGAATCATAGCAGGGTAATAAAGTCTCGTTGTTTTCCTGGAAGAGGGTAAGACTTCTGTTTGGAAGCTGTATGTGTGAGTTGACTTTCTTTTTTCTTCTCCTAAAAAGACAGTTTATAGGGTCACTTTAGAATTATTTCAGGAACCGTCTTTTTTGAAAATGGAATATTTTTCTTTTTCCTGACTGCACCAAATCAGTGAAATTCTTAAAAATGTCTCTGAGTGAAAACATAGAGTTTTTTCCTCAGTTATATTAAAGACTCCTGCGGTTGAGTTTCCAGTACTTTTTTTTTTTTTAACCATAAATAGAAAATCTTTCTGTTGTTTTTATTCATGTCAGGCAGGAACTTTGGAGGCTGGTACTTCTGATAGGCATACAAGAGAGCAAAATTTTTGTTAATTACTTTTAGCTAGTACAAGAGTAGGACCAGAGGGGAGAAAGGGAGTAGTACTTCCAAGAATCTAGAGACTGTCTGTATTATAACTTGACGTATCTAAGGTAGTTTAAAATATTAGCCACCTGGAAAAAAAGCAGATGAGCGGTATCATTATAGGTAAATTCTTTTTTTCCTGACCTTTGGCATGTCACCTTTTAGAATTTAGTATTTTGCTTAGTTTACGCATGGGGACAGATCCTGAAAGTTTGTGTCTGCAACATTTTTCAGAATTTTCATCTCAAGGTGAAGACGGCTATGCTAATAATTCCCTGTTTTTGGCTGTGAGTGTTTGGATGCCTTGAATGATTGCCTAATTAAGTAATCAGTTTTAATGGTCCAAAATCAGCAGAATTGCTAGGTGTATTTGAAACAATTGCAGGCTTTTATGTTTTGTACTTTCTAGTTTGTTCTTAGAACCTTGGTTTGATAGAAATGTTTGCTGTTTTGCTTTTGATATTCTTGAGTACAAATTTCATGTACCTTTTTTGTAAAGTACATTTATTTTTGTAGAGATAATAATTTTAATTACCAGGAAGTTAAATCGATTTATAAATTTTTGATTGGGAGAAATTGTTCTGCAGACATTTGTGTGAAATACTGACGTACGCTACTGATCGATAAGATGCGATTAATCAGCTTATCTGCTTTTTAAGCTTTGGTCACTGATAAACTAGAATAAACAAATGGCACAGAAAACAATGCAATTTTTTTCTTTCAATTAAAAAAATGCAATGTAAGTGTCTCTTTGGAGATATACAAGAGTTAATGTTTTAAAATCAATTGAACTTAGAAATTCTTTTGGGGTACTACTTGGAAGACTTCAAGTCCAAAAATTATTCCACCTTTCAATTAACTCTTTCTTTATGTCTCACACACATAACAGATTATAGCTAACTGTTTTTAAAAATGTATTAAAATGAAAGACTTTCTTTTTAAAGACTGCAAATAAATTCCTGTTTAGCAAGTGCTTTTCATGGTTGGATTTTGTAATTTTCTTCCTTTTTTTTCCCTAAACTTGAACTTTTATCAGCTTTTTCATTTAACTTATGGTAGAAATTTCAAGCCTAGCTGCTTTGAAACATGATTGCTGATTACTGATCCTTTTGATATTTTTGATGTTATCATTTAAATGGCAGTTGTACTTGAGGGATGCTTACTGCAAGAAATGCAGATAGTGGAAATAAAAGGTAGGCAAGAATATGATAAAAATAAATTGTACTGATAAGTTGAAAGCAAATCAAAAGCAGGTGGGTATGCAAAGTTTCCTCAGGGCAGCAGCACAGCTGCCAGCTCAGGAGCTCTGCCTCAGCACAGCACAGGAGTGCGCCATACCTGTTGACGACGATCTTAGTTAGGAGACTGAGGAGGCAGAAGAGATAGGTGATCAGAAACCGTCCAGACATGAGATATCGTATGGCAGTTTCTGTTAATAATATTTACATACATTATGTAACAAATCTGCTTGTTGTCTTGTTACTTGAATATTGACACTGTACTTAACATTGCATATAGTGGGCTGTGCTTTCAGAGTATATTAGAAGCAGTGAATTCAAAGGAGAATTTCAATGCAGAAGTATTTACGTTGAGTACATGTATAAATGGATATGTTTGCTTATATTTGAGCTACTATGACTTTCACAAAGCATTGACAGCATTACTCCTTGCAATCATTTTTGAAACTGATACATCTTGATAGTAGAAATGCACGATTTATCATATGAAGGCCCATGGTTAAACTTCTTTTACCCTGCAACCTGGCTTCAGTATTTATACTTTTAAGTTGGGAAATCTTTTTTAGAAAGTATTTTTTAAGTAAGATTGGAAAGTTTGCTTCTTGTTAGGATTTTGTTCTTATTTTCATATGAGTAAGTGATATATAACTTACAAAAAGCATTTTCTTACTGTAGAAAACATAATGTAAAATACTTATAAAATTTATGTTTTCTTTTCCCCAATATCTTAACATTGAGAATACCTTTACCCAGTTCCTTATGAGTTTTTATTTCGGCTGGTAATTTATTCCATTCCACTTGTGGATATATTGCAGGCAAGAGAACAGAAACTGAATTTTACTTTACTCATCAAAAAAGAACAAAAACAAACACACACCTCCCCCCCATCTAATGTTTGCCTTATGTCAATTGGATGCTTTTTAAGCAACTGACAATTGATTAAATGCCATATACTTATGACAGTAAACTCATCTGAGAATGAGTGACCTCTACTTTCATGCTTTGGTTTTAGGAAATATTATTCATGGAAACAGTAACATTCAAAATAATAATTTTAAAATAGTATAATGTACAGCCATGGGTTTCTAGATGTTGCTGTAAACTTTTTACAATTCTTCTGATTTATGATGCTTACCGTCAGCACACATTGTCACCTTCACCTAGGGCTGGCTACATAATTTCTGGGCTTGGTGCAAAATTAAAATGTGGGGCACCTTGTTCAAAAATGATTAAGAGTTCAAGACAGCAAGAGCAGAAGATTAAACCAAGTGCAGGGCCCTTCCCTGTGGGAGACCTATGGGCCTGTCCAGGTCGCAGGGCAATGAAGCAGGCCCTGCCTTCATTACCCACAAACCTTGTGGAAGTCACTGGGTTTCCTACGTGGAGACTTGACTAGTCCACAGTGATTCCACGTGCCTCTGCCTAAAGAGATGCTAGTGGTTGTTGAGTAAGAGCCTCGGTGGGAAAATTGGACCATTAGGTATCTTCTGCTCTTGCCATACGTGAACTGGTGACTGACATCTTTGCCTATATCTTACGTTGCCTTTTGCCTGATGTGCTCCCATATATCACCTGAATTTTTGTGCAGATATTCTTAAAAGCAACTCTGTTTTGTAACATTGTTTGCAGGCAGCTACATACTTAAATATGTATTCCCCAGGCACAGAACGATTAGGGTGGGAGGATTTTAGTAAGATTTGAAACAAGAGCCTGAGAGTTTCTCTGTTGATTTGTACCGCTATGCCACCTAAGTTTCAAGCACAAGTGAAATAAGTATTTTTAATGTAGAATCTTAAGTTATCTAAAAATATAGAAAATTCTGACCATTGAGAAATAAAAGCACAACTCATTGAGTCAGGGAAGATGGGAAAACACAAAAATAATTACCTTGTTATAGTAGCAGCGATATTGGTATTTTGACATTAGGAAGTGGCATTGTAGCTGTATAAACATGTGGTGACAGCTGTGTTAAAGATGAAAAGTAACTCTTGCAGTAACGTTAACTATGCAGGATGTTATATTCAAACGGTGAACTTAAACCAGAACAATCCCCTTCCCCCTGAAATACGTAGTCACCATCTGTGACTCCTTTCCGCCTTGGTTTGAACAGTCTTCTTGATGGGTGGATAAAACGTTTACATTGTTGCTTCCCAAGATACTTCTCAATGAGATCAAGCTTCAGATTGAGAACCCTAAAACTAAATTTTGAAGTCAAGCGGCTTTTTCAGATACGATGGAATGTCCAGCAAGTAATGGATCTGAGTGTACTTGAAGTTGCACCATTTATTTTCAAAAGATATTTCCCACATCAGATGACTCTGCCAGGAAGAACAATATCAAAGAGCTCAGAAAAGTAACTATTCTTTTATGTAATCCAAGACTGATGGAGGGGAGGGAGCTTTAAAGATATTTCTGAAGAAAGAGAAAAACCTAACTTATTTTGAATGCCTCGTTAGTCTTGGTGGAGAGAAATCCTATATATGAGACCTTCTAAGAAGAAAAATCTTTGCCCTGTGTAATAAGAAGGCATTGCTCTCTCAGTTGACATGTACTTTAATGAAAGGATTGGAAATAACTATTACAACAGTGTCCCATTTAATTATAAATTCACCCCACAGTTTAGAAATCTTTTGCATTAAAGACATTGTGAATTTGAATTTTTTTAAGAGGTAGTTAGCCACAATGCATATGTTTAAATATTCTATGTTGTATAACCTATCTACAAATTCTAGTAGTATAATTTAATTTGGGAACCATCTTTTCCCACCTTACTCCTATCCTTTAGTATGTTGTGTTTTCATATTAGTTGTTTAGCTTTAAAAAAGATTAAACTAGGAATCTGGGTTAATACGTGGCAATATTAGTGCATCCTTGTGCCCCAAAGAGCTGTTTATTTCCCTTGTATTCACTTCTCCCTTTCCATTTCAAATTGAAGTTAAGATTATAAACTCTTTCTCTTAGATCATATATCTGAATGATGCTAAATTATAAATCTTAATTAGGTATGATTCACTGATTTTAATCTTACAAGATAATTATTCTGAGTAGGATAAAAGGTTCCTTTAAGATTGAAGGCATTTTCATTACAATACCCATTTAAGATCAAACAAATACCATTAAATAAACAGAGTCCTATTAGTCTTTTAAGCTTAACAGTTAATACTTTTGGATTTAAATATGTGAAGAAATAAGGATATGAATAGGACGGTCTTACTGTTTGCACACTTTAAGTGCTTGTGATAAATTTTACTGCCAGGAATTACGTGTATCTAAGAGTCTTTTAAGTAAAAATTACAGTTGTGATTATCTAAATGGAAGACGCTCTGTGCACGTGCACAGATACATTTCTCTGTGAAGGTATTGATGTCAGGGACGCTTTTGGTATTTCTTTATGAGTAATTAGGTTAACGGGGTTAGTTAGAAAATGTGTCCTTTCCTGGAAAATGAAAAATTACATTCAAGCAGAAGTAAAAGAGTAGAACATAATCAAGACTTTAAGTACTTAAAAAGATATTTTATGAGTCATTTTTAAAGAATAATACTCAATATGTAACTTGTTAAGAATAATAGCCATTTTTACTTTTTAAATCACATCTGTATTAAAACTGGCTTTCCGTTCATGAGTCACAAATCTGGAGTCAATTTTCGACCCCACTTACAAAAAATATTGGTCTAATCGCCACCCCCTCTTACCATGGTGTTCCACTCCAATCGTGTTGGTATCAAGTTCTTTAAAGAGAGATCTTCGCTTGCATTATTCAGAAAATTAAGCAACATTTTTGAGGGGAATACTGATATGACCGAAATGTAGACACTGGGACCCTGCCTGGCCTGAGTCCTTGTCTGACAAACGAGAAGGACCTTTATACGCCTACAGCGCTTGTTCTTTCTGTGGGAAGATTTTAAATGTACTAAGAATTGAACAGCCCTTGTTCCTTCTATGGGAAGATTTTAAATGTACTAAGAATATAAGTGTTCCCTAATTGGAAAAATATGTTTTATGTAATTCTAAGAGTACCAATCAACTAATTTACTTATGGATGGTAAGATAGTAGGACTAAATAATCTTATTCAGAAATAGGTGTTTAGAGTAGTAGTATCTTTCTAGAGAGAGAAAAAATCTGTACGTATGCAAAATCCCTTTTGGGATTTTTTTGTTTGTTTTCTTTCTTTTTTTTTTTTTTTTTACTGTGAGTGAAATCTCTATCAATAATGTTTAGGTTGTAAAAGTATTAGGAAAAAATCTAATATTGGAAGTTCTGTATTATGCTATGTTCTTTTAATAAGTCCTCAATGAGTGCATACAATGCACTAATACTTGTTTTGTTTGTTTTTTGATTTGTGTCTTGTTTTATTTTGTTGTAGCATCAAATTAAAAAGACCTTACAGGAAACTATTTTGTATTATTTATTTTTAAAAATACTCAGAATAGTACAACCTGTGGTATAGGTTTGTTTATAATGATGAGCAAAAAGCCCCCATTTTACCCCAATATAATTCCGTTTCCTTGAAATCTACACTACTATATCAAAATGCCACTACTACTAAGCTACAATTTAGGAGGTATTGCTGGTGTATAATTGTAATGCACATGTGTACCTAAATACATATTTTTAAAATATTTATCTATAAATTCTACTAGCCACCTTTGCAGGTGTCCTTGTGCTTGGGGCCAGTGGGGGAATGGTTTTCTATCTGTTTTGCTGTTTGCAAACTCACCAGAAACCTTGCTGTCTCATCCATCTTCCTGCTCTTGGAATTCATTCTTACCCATACCTGTGTACTGTTTTGAGGGACTGAGATTTTTTTCTCTTTCTTTTTTTTTTTCTTTCTAGTATTTATCTGTAGGGCTGTTTATTACTTGATCAGATGGAAAATCAAATTTCACTTGAGCCACTGGAATATGATATTTAGATCATGAGGAGGTAGCTTGAATTAATTTAGAGGTTATTGGGCTGTGTACTAGGAGGAAAGTGTAGCAGCATTTTTTGGCATGGACAGAGGGTGAAAGACCACTTGTAGGAATGAGGAAATAGCTAAAGACAAAAAAAATTAGGGATGTTGTTAAGGAAACTAAGGGTGAGGGCTGTTTTCGTGTAGCTGTTGCTAAAAATGAGGTTGGCAATTTAAAAAATCAAATCCTAATATAATTATGTGAGAAAACCTCATTTGTTAGGAATTAGTGACTAGTACACATTGATTAGCACACAGCACTATCTAAACAAATTATGTTCTTCTTTTTTAAAATGGCAAGTTCTATACCAAATCTTGGATGTATGGGATTTGTGATAACCCAAATTAAAAGAACTATACCCCCTTTTCTTCCTTATAATTTGAAAAAAGTGTAAAAAATACACATGCCTTTAAAGATGATTCATATTACTCTTAGACTCTTCTCCTTCACATACTCAATTTGGTTATGTCTCAAATGAAGTTATGGAAGAACATCTACTGAGGATTAGGATATATATTTATTAAGACTTCTTTTTGGGAAATAGTGAGTTTATTGTCATTATAGAAGTCAAATCATTAAAGTAGATAGATAAATGATTTAATTTGATTTGAGCATAGTTTGATGATAAATTCTGTATCTACCCTGTAAATGCTAGCTGTACGTTAATGACCAAAACCAAACCAAACCAAACAAAATTTGTCAAAGCCCCACCTCAGACCAGTTAGATGGAAGTTCTGGGGGATAACCAATTTCTTTTTCTTTTTCTACCCCAGTGATTCTAATGTAAAGTTAAGATTGAGAATCACTTCACTGAACCAAAAATTTATACATTTCATGAGCTCTTAAATTTTTTGCTTTAAGTTTTAATTTTAAGAACTTCATTCTTCCTGGTTTGAAGTCACAAAAATAGATACATCTATTTAGAATTGAATACACTCATGATATGTACTAGAGATAGTTCACTCTCTGGCTAAAGTTCAACAACAATCTATGAAGAATTTTAGGAACATTGCCACCATGCTGGTAAGAGTACCTCAGGAAAGTGACAATGGTGACAGCAGCAGACGCCAACAGTCTATCATATTTGTGACCTTGGGTAAGTCCTTCAGCCTCTTTGAACCTCAAAGGAGGGTTCATCCAATGACTCTTACGAATTTTTTCCAGTTCTATATAATTCATGATTGCTTGGTCATCGACTAGTGAGCTTGAGTCACTTGGAACCTTGCTGGTGGCCAATGGCTGAGTGATTTTTTGTTTCTTTTTAAGAAACTCCAGAAATTGTCTTGGAAATAATGAAGGGAGCTCAAGGAACATTTATCACTTTGTTAAGCCCTTCAGGAGGGATGGTAACCATTCATTAAATATGCTTACTAATTGGTTACAAGCAAATGTGTCAGCAATTCTAATACCTTGAGAGTTGACGAGTATTAGTTAGCCAGTGCTTTCTCCCTGTAAGAGATATAAATAGACTGACAAGCAGATTAACTTAAGTAGTAATGGATTTAGGGACTTCAGATCTCTTTTAAAATATGTCAAAATTATAGATCAGTATGAAAGTTGGATGTTTATCAAACTGGAAGCAACTCCATCTTTTTAAAATTTTATCCCTAACTAAACTTTGTTCATCTTCTTTTTACCGCCTGGAATGCTCTTCTCCTCCACCTGTCGAGAAAACCTACCAGGACTTTGACATCTAGCTCAAATGTTGCATCATCTATGAAAACTTCCTGAGCCACCCTAATGAGGATCCATTTCAACGTCTGCTTGATATTCCTTAATCACTTAAAAAATCTCCTTTCAATACATTTGCCATCATTTTTCTTCCTCTATAGATTGCTGGGCATTTTTGTTTCTCATTTATGAAATTGTAAACTCCTGAGAGCAGACTACATCTGATTCATTTTTTATTTTAATCTCCTCAACGTGTGTATACAGAGCAGGACCTATAATAGGTGTTCAATAAAATGTTTGGTGAAATGAATCAATAGAAAATGTAGGAGACTGTCACTTGGTTCATCTTTTATTAATCTTACTTTAAAAAACTGGAAGATGCTTTTAAAAGTACTTAAAAAACAGATATATTAAAATTGTGTATTTCGTTAAAAAAATTGAAATTTCTGGGCTTCCCAGGTGGCGCAGTGGTTGAGAGTCCGCCTGCCGATGCAGGGGACACGGGTTCGTGCCCCGGTCCGGGAAGATCCCACATGCCGCGGAGCGGCTGGGCCCGTGAGCCATGGCCGCTGAGCCTTGCGCGTCCGGAGCCTGTGCTCTGCAAACGCCGCAACAGTGAGAGGCCCGCATACCGCAAAAAAAAAAAAAAAAATGAAATTTCTGTATTCTTTAATTACTAAAGAAAGACTTTACAATCTTCTTACATTTCTGAAAGAAAAGTTTTATAATTATATACCTAAGAAAGGGCTTACAGTTATTTATTCTATTTTCTCCTATATCTCTGGTAGGAGAGCATTTAAAACTATTTTATAAAAACAGAACAGAACATTATAATGATATCTTTAAACAAAACTCTGTAACCTATTTCGATTACAGGCGGTAAACACATGGCTTCAAATCACTATGCTTTACATATTTAAATATTTTTTTCCTTTTGTTTTTGCAGTTACAAAAATTCGAGGGTATAGAATCATAAAACATTAGATGTGGAGACTTCCAAATCAACTTCTTGACAACATAGGGTTGATTGACACTTGGTTATTCAGCCTTCGGTTGAACGTGGGAACATCAGCATATCCAAAGGCATTTCTTTGTATTTTGTCCTTTCTCTGATAAATAGGCAGTGTGCCAAATATGTGCCTGGTGGTACTCAAAACATTTCCTTGGGAACATGATGGTACTTAGGGTGATAAGAAGTAAGATTGCAAACTAGCTGATCTACAGTTGATATGATAACTTTCATTGACTCTGTAGTTTGTGAATGTCTTTGGTTAACACTTTAATTGACATACTTTTGTTTCGTATTTAATGTCTGACACTATTCATTTATTTTGTATTAAGTACTGGGCAGTAAACAATTTAGCTGGGGTTACACCCAGTGACCCTATCTTCTAGTGGTTCAAATGCGTCACCCGCTCAGTTTGGTGTGTTAGTGGAAGGGTCAGTTTCTTTCTGAAACCTGTCACTAATGTTACAGCATATAGCATTACAAAATTTTCTAAGGGAAATTTAGTTTGAGCAAATGTTGAAAATTGTAATGTGTTAGTCAACAATATTTTACAAAGTTTCTGTTTTATATTTGTGTATTTGAACCTAAAGATAGATGTACTAGAGAAAAGCACTTGTTCACATTGCTTCATGAAAAGAACCCAGAAAAAACAAAGACTCTATTGTCATTCTTCTAAAACACAATTTTACTAAGGAAACCTATAACCTTTACTGAAAGCTCACTGGTTTTCTTCCAATTTGGTCTCTTCAAATCTGAAAAGTTCTAGATGCTATCTTACTACTACTACTTACTACTTCATATACTCCATGTAGAAGAAAATATATCTGCAATGCTGATCATTGAACCTGAATTATTACAAGATACACTGTTAAGTGAGCCACAGTGGACAAATGTTGTTTGGTCAGTTGCATGAAAACACTGCATCTTCAGCAAAGAGCTTCAGTACTAAAGAACTATAGTACATTAGAGGTAGAATAATAAAGATTGTGAAGCAGTAGGTTAAAAGTAGCAAGAGCATTTTTGCAGTTTGACTGCAACAATCTATTTAGTTCCTTTGTTAAATTAGCTTTCTGTTTTCTGGAAACCAGTACTCTTCAAGCAAGTTAAAATTGCTTAACTATAAGTTGAAATCCATGAGATTGAGAGTAACGACTATGAATTGTAAAAGCCATAATAATGATGGCTTGCCAACAACCAGACTAAATCAAGGGAGGATTTAAAAGACATAGGTTTAAAATTCTACCTGATTATAATCAGGAAGTTGGGGGGTTTGAAAGTAAATAAATAAAAATATCCACGCAGATTCCTCACACCTAAAATATCAGCTATTCTTCCTTTAATTCTCTCGTAGAAAAAAGTAGGGTGATTCCCCAAAGCAGCTCCATACAGACACCATCTAAGTGAGCCAATTTAAATCTCTCCAAATTCTTAACTAAGTGGCCCACGTCTATCTGGGAGGTGGTACTTATTTGTCCCTTAGGTGATAGATTTGGCGTGATATTCAGTTGAAGACTCAGTAAACAATATTTACGAGGAATTAGTTAAAATTGAAATTGAAAATGGATATTGAGGTATAGTTCACCCTAAAATGGCTTGGATATATGTGTCAGATGTGCGTGAAGAGGATTTTTAAAAATGGATCCTTTGGATTAGAATAAAAACTAATCATAAATTAAGCCACTTAAAATTTGCTTGCCTGATATGATTATTTTCTTTGACTGACCACGCCTTCTTTTAGCACTTCCCACCTTTGTCCAGGGTTCAGTTTCGTGTCATGCACATGTCCTTGGAGAAAATGCAACGTCTTTCACTAAGATTTTGTACGAGTGAAATCAGATACCAGTTTTTATTGCAGAACCGAGGCTACAAATGTTTCTCTTTAAAGACATTTTTAATAGAAACAGTAAGGTATAATCATTTAAGCAATTACCTGGACGTTGTGGAAATGGGGCTTGGCTTGTTCTGTAGCCCCAGATGTTTCCAGATTCTAGTAATAACCCAGCCCAGATATTTACAGCTTAATTTTCTGTGCATGTGCACTTTGTCCACAAATGGCTCCTATTTCCCATGTTTCTGTTGGACAACTGGGCCACTTAGAGGTAAGGAAAGTGATCTCAGCGTGGGTGATGACAAACAATGGTTATAATAGTTGCTGTCTAGAAACTTTGATCACTTAAAAAAAATAGAGAGGCTAATTCTTAGAGGATTTTATACTAAGAAATAAATTAATTAAATGGCATTTTCCTTTATGGATGAGGGTGGGGGAAATAACATCTCCCCATCCTCAAAATTATATTTAGCCTTGATCTACTATGTGATAAAAGTAATTTTTTTTAATGTGTCTTCTGGCACTGGTTGGGTTATCATGCAGGCTGCTAGTTTTCTTTGCATCACTGCTCCACAGTTTCTCTTGTTCTTACTAGAAACTAAACAAATGGAAAATAATGATTGGTAACCATCTGCTGTGCAGAAATTTCACATATAGCAGTTAACTCTATTTTATAAAACAAGACCAAATGAGTGAATTATACTGTTGCCAGTAAATAGCAACATGCAGTAGAGCGTTCCTTTGGACAAAGCAAGAGCATAGGGAGCCAGCATTTATTATGGGAAGTCAGTTGGGTGGGCTCTGGGGCTGAATGTGGCCCGGGCGTTTATATATGTATGTGTGTCCTATGTGTGTACTGCATGTGTGAAGAGAATGGTGGTTTCCTCTCTACCTGTTCCTTGTGTCTCCATTCTCACCCCCAGATTTCCAATCAGGTAACTCGGAGTAATGTAGATGCAAATAAATCAGTTCAGTCACATCTTCCTCTATCTTTTTATTTGCTTAAAAAAGAAAGTCAGAATCCATAAAGCCACACAGATAAAGATTTGTAAAAGTATGTAGGCTTCAGATCAGAATCATGTTTTTCCTAAGCCGTACATATTATAATGAACAGAGACTAGCCAATTTAGCTTTAAATCATTCTCTGGTCTTATCCCCTGCCTAAAGAATACTGGAAATTAGATTGAGTGTACGTCCAAAAGATATTGACAGGCAATGATTATTCATATAGTTGCTACTGAGTGTGCATGCTAATACTGAGGGAAGACATATATGGAATAGACAGAAGTAAGTGGTTACAAAGAATTTATTCAAATGGACCAGGTAAGACCTGAATTTTATGGTTGTCCCATATAACCAATCAGTTTCTTTCTCTCCCCCTCTCTATATCTGTACAATCTGTTTTAGTATATCAATGTACTTAGACATTCAAAACATACATGTTCTCTCTACTTTCACTTATTCGATACTAGGATTTTGCCATACAGCAAGAAAAGTTGTTAAAATGGGCAGTATATTGAGTTCAAAGGACCCATACAGTTCATAAATTCTCTGGTGTCTACTGGATTTTTCATCAGGGAGACTTCCAATAAAAATGATCTATTTTAGAAATAATATTGTTTAGTAGGTTGAAATGTGGTGTAATAAAAATTAGACCTTCAGTCTTCTAAAGTTACTACTTAGATGGCACCCTTGGGATGGTAAAAATGGCTGCATAAGCAGATGAATCAGACAGTTCCACTGATGGGTACATTTGTCAGTCTCTGTTACAGATATAATATATTCTTATATCTGTAATCCTGACACTGTTACATCCAAATGAAATCAACATGAGGTTGTCATCTTTAAGCAAATATGTTAAGTGTTGTCTTTTGTGCTTTGGATTTGAAAGAAAGGGGCCCAGGGGAGGCCGCATCATGCAAATGGAACAAATCCCATTTCTTCTGAGCTGTGCTGTTTTCCCCTCCATGGCAGCTGGCTGTGTTATCTTTGTGTGTTTCTCTGAGCGCTTGACAATTCTTTCAGTGATCTAAGTTAGGGGCACATTAGAAAGTGGAAGCAGCTGTCTGTCGCTATAACTGAGAGACGTGTTTTGCTCTACTGCAAAGATGAAGGACCATGAATCCTTGACACACTCCCCCCGCCCCCCCCCTGTACTTTCCACCATGATCAACATTCAGACGCACAGATTGTCTGCTTGGACAGTTTTTTGTTCTGACTGACAGCATCTGGCATAGACAAATTTAAAAATACATAGCATGCCATGCTTGGAATTGGAACATCCCTTCTTTATTAATCTTCTCATTTAAACCATTCATTTACATTTCAAGAAAGGTTACAGCTTGATATGGTTGAAACGTTGATTTTTAAATGAATAACCTTCTAATGAAATGTCTTGAATGAGTACCAAGCAGCTAGTGTTCATTAAAAATTACACCCGATTAACACAGCCTTGAAAGCCTGAGAGGAAAGGGATTTCTTATTGTTTTAATCCACAGTGCAATCCGGTGTTTACCTTTCTGGCACAAAGCGAATAGAAATGATGCCTGTACTCGCAACACTTCTGATATTGAACACAACTATGATATCACCCTTAAGCTGACAGAACACTTGGCCTTGTTTAATCAGCTTTCTCTTCCTCAGAAAACCCCCCAGAGTGTTAAAAAAATTTTAAACGTCACCAAAATCTGCCTTGTTCAGATCCTCTCTTTCTCCATGTCCCACCCTCTCCCCACCCCAAAATACTATGTCTCTATGCCCAAATCAGAAAAAAAAAGGCTGATATATTTTCAGATGGAAAAGTGGTACAAAACGCTTTTAGATTAAACATTCCCTCTGACCCCAGGATGGTGGATATACATTTGTTTGTCTGCATTACTTTAGTGATAAAACATAACAGTGCAAAAATTGCCCTCTTTCTCTGCCTCATGTAACTCCCCCATACATACTCACATTTATCCATTTTCAATTCCACAGCCAACCTTAGCAACATGCTTGTCTAGCATTTATGTAAAAATAATATGAAAAGTGGCCATATCAGTCAGTCTGTGGACTTTGAGTCCAGAGGACGGGGGGTGGAATGTGGGGAAAGGAATCCTCCTTTTATCCTACATTTTAGACTTTTCATATCACTGCAGATTTCAGCTATAACTACTCAACCGCAAGTGTGGCTGCAATAGTTCTAAGGGGTGTTTGGAGGGAGGGGTGGTACAGAATTATGTATATATATTTTTTAGAAAGGAACTGTTCAGGTGCTAGGTAGTAAATATGTAAAGCAAGCACACTGGTTAACTTGGAAAAATAGGCTTCAGAGAGAAGTTCAATTAACAGTTGTAGGCAGAAGAGGTGATGTATGTATGTATTCAGCATGTGTAAGAGGTCATTTGCTTTAGGATACATTTTGACGAATTTGAGAGAAATAGATGCTGAAATAAAAATGAAAACAGATTACAGCTTCATATCAAAGGCACTTTTACATTCTTGAATATAAGAAGGGAAAATGACACATTTTTACTCCATGGATTATATATTATTTTAAAATTTTGCTATTTTGTGTTTTGTGAACTTATTTCATTTAAACTGTTCATCTAAACAAAATAAATCTTGGAAGTTAATGTTATCTTTGAATCTGGAATCAGTTTATTGCTTCACCCCTCAACCCAGACCTGGGCTCTAGAAATTTAGGGTAGACACTGTTTGGTTTCTGTTTTTCTGTTCTTTCTTTCTTTTTCTTTTCTTTTCTTTTTTTTCAAGAAGCTAATGGCAGGGAATCAGATCAGAGTAGATCTGGTTCCAGCATTTTGATTGCCAGTTAATGTTTTATAATCAACATTTTAAATATAAATTACTTCATTAGTTATTTTCCATTTTGATTTTTTTTAATGACCAGGTTTTAAAGGTGGTGCCATTGTACATCTGTAAGCAAACTGGGAATGGGTTAGAGTACACAATTCCCTCGTGTAAAAAGCCAGGTTTAGCAGCAATGCTTTTAATCTGGACTTGTAGGGGATTCAGAAGCATCCATAGATCTGCTCCAGTAATTATCATACCCCAAGTGGCACTGGAAGAGACATTTGCCTAAAAACTTGATGTCTTCATTACGCTGTTTACATTTTAATTAGAAACATGAAAATTACTGATTCATACAGACAACTGTAGTTTAAGTGGTTTCGTTCACCATCCATCCAATAAATATAAAAAAGAAAAAACCACCACAGTTGGCATAAATAGTTTACTAGGAATCATTCATGGGAATAATGTGTTGCCACTATAAGCCGCTTAAAATATGTTTTTATTTTACCAGAGGTA
Organism: Phocoena sinus; assembly: GCF_008692025.1. Taxonomy (NCBI): domain Eukaryota; kingdom Metazoa; phylum Chordata; class Mammalia; order Artiodactyla; family Phocoenidae; genus Phocoena; species Phocoena sinus. Next base: position 69,131,697 of record NC_045769.1, read on the forward strand.
GAATTTGCATATAAATTAGAGAATGGCATTTTAAGTTGACAGTCATTTATGCAGAATACCACCTACATGCAAATATGTATATGGGTGGGTGTGTATACTTTCTGTGGGTTTATACAGTTTTACAGTATTGTGGATGTGCACGTGTACACATCAGCCTAGTCGATCAGTTTTTAAAAGGCATGTCCTCTTTTAAAATCCACTCAGAAATGCTGTGGGTGTTCTAAATATGCCCATCCACAAACACATCTTTTGCCTCTTGGGCAATGGCAACTTTGCATTAAGGAAAAATGTTTACTTCTTGTATGCATATGTCTCAAAAAGGAGTTGCTGTTGCATTTGCTTCTTCCTTCCCTCTTTCCTCTCTTTTCCATTCTCCCGTAACTTTTGCATGTACCTGTCAATGCTGCTGCCCTAAAATCGCTCCCACTCAGAGCGGCTGGACTGAAGCAGGGTGGCTGTCAGAGTCCATTCCTGAGTCAGCAGCACGCCCATTGCCTGAATCTTGCGACAGTCACTCATCCAGTTTTCCCCTCCCCAGGGGACAAGCATCCTCATCAGTGAAGAGGAATGACCCTTCTGTCTGGCAGGCTCAGAATCCCGAATCTCCCCACTTCGGTGTGTGAGTTCAAATCCCCTCGTCCTGGAGGCAGGGCTGGGACTCCAGCTAATGACTCCAAGATACAGAGAGGGTCAGCGCACTTGTGAGCTGGCATACTGAGGCATTGTATGAGCTGAGTTGTACATATTTCCCATAACTGTAGACTCCTCTCCATCCCCTCCCCTCCCCTTCCAAACCCTTTACTATTGATCAATATTATGCAAAAACAAACCAGGAAGAGCCGCATCCATTAAAAGCCATTTTTCTTTTCCTCATCTTTGTTAGAAAGTTATTGACCGTGGCCGAAGGAGGCTCTGTTATTGTTTTTTGTTTATTGTTTTTTGGTTGAACGGAACCAGACAGTAAGTGAACATTTACATTATCTCACTGTAAAGCTCACATTTTAGGCCCATGTTTATTTTACATTTTAGGCCTATGGGCTATAGGTAAAAATGAATTAAAATATTACATAGGAGGAAGAGTCTACACATAGGTTTTCTACTTGAAATGTTAGAGCAGTCATTGTTTTAAACTTCTGAACGTGAATGTATTACATAGATACTCCTGCTAACTGCATGATGTGATTTCTGGGAATTCAAGGGAGTAAGATGAATTCTTATGAGGTGGTTTCAGATGATAGATTTTGTGCTTCATTTCTGCATCTTTTGGTGTGTCTTTTTTAAAGTTCTAGGGGGTTGCCAAAGTTTTAAGATGCTAATCAGGTGTTTTGTGTAGTCCACAAAATTTTAGATTTTAATGAAAACTCACTAGGATCATTTTCACGGTCAATGAGGTAATTGGTCCAGGTAATCAGACCGGGACTTTTAAGCAGTTATTAGTGCTTTGCGTTTACCAGGCAGAGTCCCCAAGCACATCAGTTAGGGGAATAGTGAATTCATGGGCATATATTCATTGGTTTGCTTTGCAGTGCCTCTTTTTTATGGGGGCGGGGGCAGGCAGAGCACTTATTAGGTCTCTGTATTTCCTAGATGCGATTAGACACAACAGTCGACGTCTGTAAGGACAGAAACATGTTGCTTCCTTGTACACATGGCAAAATTCAAATAGTTCTGTGCTGTTTGGTAAATCCTGTCTGCTTTATGCAGTGTGGCCCGAAGCAGTTGTGTGGTGAGGGAATGCTGGCTGCTGGCCAGCCATTGACTATGAGATCCTGGGTACCTGAGAGCTTATCAGTTCTTTTGCTTTGTAAAAGAAAAAAGTGATGAAAATGTTGGTAAACTGCCATGAAGGTTTAAGGCTGCTGGAACAAGGAGCCGTGTAATCAGATTGGAAAATGGAGCTTGAGATTCTCTGCATGGAGAGCAGCTGTCTGTGGACCCCGTGAGCTGCTGTGCGAGTGCCCGAGCTGACCACTTTGTTAGCAAATCAGCTTGTTTGCTGCAGCAGCAGGGTGGAAAAGACCAGAGCTGGTGATGGTATGTAACGGAGGGAGAGCTCTTGCATGGCACAATCTAATCAGCTTGCAATTAGCTTGGGCTCTACAGTCACCTTAATTTTCTTCTTTCCCCCCTCTTTGTGTTAATACCATGCACTTTAAACAATTAAGTAAGGGAAGTAATCCTTCAAGGAAATCAAAGCCATCCTTAATTTTATCACCCTGCTGAAAAAGTATCAGGTGGTCCACTGGTCTTCATCAGATGCTGGAAATTCTCCGGCTCACTGTAGCATAGAGAGGGGCTTTAACCAACTGATTTTTAAGATGATCTTTCACATATCTTGGCAAAAGGGGGCAGAAAACGGTGCATCATTTAAACTAGCGTTAAAGTTAAAATTAATGTGATAGGGGGATTACAAATACCTTTTGGTTTATATACAGTAGTGAATCTATTTTATATTTTTAATAACCAGAGTCAGGCTCTGTGTGTGTGTGTGTGTGTGTGTGTGTGTGTGTGTGTGTGTGTGTGTATGTGTGTGTATGAAAGAGAGAGATCTGTACGTATATATCTCATCTATAAAATCCTTTATGCTGCTGTTTATTTAGGCGTTTCTATACAGCACCTTTCTGAAGGCTCTGATGACACAGCCACTTGTACTGATAATTCCACTATTTCACCTTTAGCAGACTTGATTCACTAAGGTTTAAAAGAACAAGGATATCATTGCCGATCATATGTGTTACTTGTTTAATCCTTTAAAATAAAATTCAGATCATGTGGAGGAGAGGTGAGAAGAGCAAAGCATAGGTTTGCAAAATCGGCGTAATAGTTTTATATATTACTTAATTCAAGGACAGCGACTTCTGAGATACTGCTTAAAAAAAGACCTATTTATCTAAATAAAATAAATCATCTAATAACGTTACTTAAGCTACCTTATATCAATTTTCCTCTTCCAGAAAGCTTTTGCTAAAATATTATCCATGATATGATAGGTTTTATTAAGAGTTTGTCGTGAGGTGGAAAATGGGAGTTATTTCATGAATGTTTCCTTTAGAAAGCAGCATAGAGAATGATGATTAGAATTTTCTTTTAATGGTTATTAAAGAATTAATTAGAGTATTTTAAGTGATATTGCTCCAAAATAGTAAATTCCTTTCTGGGGGTTGTTTGTGTTAATAAAAATGAACATAGTCATAATATTGTTGATATTGGATTACATTAGTATCATATTTGAATTCTCTCCATGTTGTCAACATATGAATTTATTTGCCTTTATTAAATGACTCAATACTACTAACAAACTCTCTGTCTTATTTTTTTCCTTCAGCAAAAAATGTAGCAATTTATAACCAATCATTTGGATTCGGGATTTTTTTTTTTAATTTAACACACGATTCAAAAAGGTTAACTGTTCATGTACTAATGCTGTGTGAAAGATATCATGACTTCTGTTTTGCTCTACTTATTTGATTATATGTCTTACTTTTGTCTTTGGAGGAATGAATTCAGTTTGATAGAAAATGAGAATAGTTACTATAAAGTGCATTTAAAATTAGGTAAGCTTCTAAGTTTGCCTCGGGGTTTTGCTGGTGTTGCATCAATGTGTTCTTTTTTTGGTGTGTTTTGAACTCTTTTTTGTCTTTAATTTAAAAACTGGATTAAAAGAAACATACATCATCTACACACATCTTATGCTGCAAAGATTCACTTTATATTCTTTTAGAGGACAAACTCCATTAGATATGCACTTACTGTACGTTGGCTTGTAAATCTTAGAATTTAATGGTAATTCAGTGAGCAGTTATTGCTTCAGTGGCCTTTTTTCTTTCTTTTTTGTCCCATCTCACTTGTGAAATAGGGTTACCCTTTACAAGTGTCACATCCATAGATACATCTTTTGTACTTTGTAGTTGTTCCCGGTACATCATTCTTAAGTTAAAAAAAAAAAAAAAAAAGGCAAAGCGATGATGGAGGAACCATGCGGTGGGTGGGGAGTGTGTGTGTGTTTATGTATGGGGGGTGTGCGTAGAATGAGGGGTATCATACCTATGCCACAGAGACAGACAGAGAGACCCAGAAAAACACAGGAACTCCAGCACCAGAATAAGCAGGACCGTTAGCATCAGTCTCACAGATTAATCTCTTTTTCTAAATATGCATTTCCTCTAACCTCATTCTCAATCTAATGTTCAGTTTTCCAAAACAGATTGCATTCTGCACTTGAATTCCTGGAAGTAGAAATGGTATCTGATTGGTACAAGTCTCTGCCTTGCTTACACTGTTAATATTCTTATCCTTTTTGGACCCTGAAATACTTTTTTTGTAGAAACAATATATACATTCATAAAGAAATTATAAAGGGATTCTCCTTTTGAAGATAATGAGTTCTTTTCAGGAACTGCAGGTTACATGGCGCACAAATGAGCTCTAAGTGGGGGGATTTAAAGTCCTGCTACAGCATTTAATTTCTTGAGGAAAAGAGTTCAGTTCAAGGTTAGCCTGTTATTGTGGCACTGGCAACTACTTCTCACGTCCCCGTTCTTCTGCCAGCAGTTCTGCACAAAAGGCAGTCATTTTTATTTAATACGCAGGGAGGTATTAATCACTGCAGTATTTTCTTGCAAAAATTTATCTTATCATATTCATTGTTTCACTACCCATGACAATAATAGGTGTTTAATTACTCAGTAAGAGGCGTTTATAGATTCCATTTTTCCTGTGAGCTGGACAAATGGTATTGATTTTGTACTTTGATGCAACACGAAACTGTATTAAACACAATTAGAATTCCAAGGCTGGTAAAATGTACATTTGTTATGGTAACTGGACTTGCTTTGAGAATCGGCAAGTATCTTCTAATCCAGGCGATGCCTTTGGTATAGAAAGGATATTTGATTTTATTGCTGCTCTGTGGTTAAAACGGAATGCTCTTTCTTCCTCACGTTGTGTGTGTGTGCGCGCACGTGCACACACACACAAGTGTGTAGATTTTAGTTTTAGTGAAGCAATAAAGAGTTTGTATGGAATGAAAAGATTTGAAACGGATGGTTCTTTGTGGTCCGACAAACCATGGTGTACAGGTGAACACTGACTCCATGTAATCTTGTAATTGTGTCTCTTTAGCTAATGCTATAGGTCTTTATTTTACCAATAAATAAGTTATTACCTGGGGTGGGGGTGGGAACCGTACAAGATGAAATGGCACCTTCATCTCATGCTGGATTCTGGTTTACTTCCTTTTAAGGTGACGAGGAAGACCTCCAAATCCCTGTTGTGTCATAAGTTAAACATTGGGTTTTGTTAAAATTGGCGCTAAATAAAACCTTTCATTTAGCTGACACTATTATGTCACAGACAGGCAGCGTGAGATCTTGCACAGAACTAAACTCAATTCTGTTCTACGGCAGTAGTGCAAGTCTGCCTGGGTTTTGCTTTTCCTTGCTTTTCACAAACACATTTCCACCTGCATTTGGTACATCTAAAACCATAATTTGAGAGGACTCTCTTGTTGGTCAGTGCATTAATTGCCTATGATTTTCAGCTCCATACAGATTTATTTCCTGTAGAGGAAGGTCATTTAGCCTTACCAAAATAAAAAGCAAAATAAACCAAGGACAGTCTAGAGGTTGCTTAATCTTCATATTTTTCACTAATGGGTAGCTTGTATCCTTGCTAAATCTTACTTTATATTTCTTTCTAAGGACCATAGACCTCCAAGCTGGAACTTCACAGTTTTGGAGAATTGTATGGATGACTTTTATTCTTAAGAAATGGAGATCGCTCATTGACACAATTGCTTTCTGCATCAGGAGGGTATTTTATTTGTCAGAACTCTAATGATTACTACTGTAGCATTAACTGATCTCACTACATTGGCACAGAATTTTTAAAATTTGTGTAGCAGACACACAACTTCAGGGAAGATTTTACAAATACCTATCATTTGCTTCATAGTAAAGAAACAGTTGCCGTCAATTGTGTATTAGTTTTAATCGAACATTCCTTATTCGGTTAATATTTGTATTGTTATTTTCCTTATGGGCTGTCATATGACAGCATATGTTAACATTTGTAAAGCAGTGAGAAAATAAATATAAATAACAGTTAACATCCGGCTAGTGTATTTCTTTTTTTCTTTTCCTCCTGGAGCTTCCAAGAGTGAGAGAAAAAAATAGATTGATTGGCCTGACCATTTTAAAACACCATTCTATTTTTTGCTCGTAGATATGAGAAGAAAGCCAACTTTCATTCCGGGAGCATGTGTGTTCTATGTTTATTCTGCTTTATTGGGGCTGGGCACATACTGGCAAGAGGGGGCTTCTCGGGTAGTGGAATCTGAGGTCTGTAATGTCCTGTGCAGATAGATCCTTGATCACATAGCAAATCACTTCTTGGGCCCAACAGCTCAGTGGGGAATGCTGTAATTTGTAACATGGGATCAAGCTTTGGAGGGAATAAAAATAATAGTAATAATTTCCTTTGGCCTTTCTCCTATTAAAACTAAGGTCCTCTTGATTCTCTGACTTGGGTCCTGGGTGCCTAGTGATTTGTTTGTATCCTTTCCAAATGAACTGTTTTGTGTCTTATATTTCTCCTTAGACAAATCATTTAATTATTGAATAATGTGAGTGTAGTTTCAATTAAGTGAAAGGTGATCACATGTAATTAGCTAGTTGCAAAGTGGATTACATAAAGAATTGGTATGGAAGCTGTTTATGGCTAAATACTACTTTTTAGGAATGTTTTCATTGCAAAGAGGAGTGCGTTATTGCTAAGGAGTGTCTGGATTTGGATTTGGGCTGCACATCTCACTTTACTGCAAGGTGGATGTGTTCCTTCTCTGTATTTGCCAAGGGCCAAGTTATGTGGTGTCAACGGAAATTTGGCTGTATTAGGAAGCTGAGTCCTCAGTATGGCACCCTGATTGTATGAAGATTTACACTCAAGCATACATATACAGAACAGCCATCTCCATTTTCACAGTCCTTTTTCTCAAACACGTTTTTCACTACTGTTTAGAGCCTTGTCACTCATATTTAAGGTAAGGCCTGGGTCTGATGATCTTTTGATTATTTCTAGCTGTAAGGTTTCTGATTCCATAACGTGTCATGGAAATCATTCATACATATAAAAATATCTGATCTGCTTTATTTTCAAGATGAGAATAGCAAAAATGATACCAAAAGTGGCTGTAACAGGTTTTATCTCTTATTAGCAAGAAGCTCAGTCTCTCCTAGCGGGGGAAAGCTAGGCACACAAAACGAATGCATTCTCTTAAAGCTTTATTTATGCTGGCACTTAATAGTATCAGTCACACCTGTCCTGAATCAATTGACCAAGTATTCGACCAGACAAGCCAGTCATTTCAACTCGAGGATCAATTGGAGAGACTTGTAGAGCGAGTATCTTGGAATCTTCAGGAGAAATCTATTTTGAGAACTTTACATTTGTCATCTTGTCTCATAGAAACTTTCTGTATCCCTGTGAACAATAAATACAGTCAATGTGCAGCCATTGCTTTTTAAGTGTTCATATCGTAGGTAACTTCCGAATCCCTTTAGCTTTTCTCCTTTGGGGCAGTGTAGTCTTCTGTTTGTGGAAGCATTCATTGTCTCCAGTGTGTTAATACGTCTACTTTCTTTTCCTTTTTCTGCCCTTGCAGAACTCGCCCTCCATCCCTCCAAACCTCGACACTGCCCACTCTTCGCTACAGTCAGGCAGCGTCCTCCTAACCTCACTTTTAGCTGTTTGAATAAAAAATCGATAAGACTATTAAAGCCATTTGGAACTTTTTAAAAAAGAGAAATAATATTTTAATTACTCGCGACATGCCAGTTTTGAAGCCCATATCCTCCTTTATGACAGTTCAGTGTAGAAACTACATTGCTTCATTTCAGTAACTTTATTACCGTTTGGCTCAGAGATTGCTATTTCGCCTTGGCCACAGATTTCATCAGTTGCCCGGTTCACCTTTGTCCACGCTATACTTGTGAAATGACCTCGTCCGTTAGTGCTTGTCAATAGTAAATTGCTATATTCTGCACCTAGAAACACACCAAATGACTACAACTCTTTATTGAATAACTGAGTTTGTACTTAATTTTTTAAAATTAAAACTTAACTGGCATCATCTTAATTACCACTTAATACCAGTTAATTAAGGCACTGGTTAGGGTCGGCTATCACAGACATTATTCTTATTTGTAGTAGGAATGGTGAGCTCAGGGTAGTGTGTGGGTGTCTATACTATAAGTGTGTTTTCTTCGGTGTTCCCCCCCACCCCAGTTTTCTAACTCATCTATCAAAATAACAGGGTAAGGTACTCAAGGTTCAATTATTCTGATGACATCATATTAGTTTTCTTTTCAAGAATTCTCAATGACTATGTCATCTCTTCACAGAAGCTCTTTTTAAATGCTCAGAAATCTGTGCTTTTATAATATACAAAAAAAATAGGATTCAGTATAAAAATGTGGCCTTTTTTCTTAAAATAATTATTAAAAGAATTAAATATAATTTTCTTTTAAATAAATGACAACAATGTATTGGGGAATACTCAAATTTATGATTATATCAAGACTAGATATAACTCTGTTGAATATCTAATTTTCTTAACCATAAGCATATTCTTTACTTCCCTATAATATTTACATGGAAAGAGAAAAAAATGTTCACTGCTCACCTCTTTTCACAAATAGTTGGGCTCTTTTATCTCCTTAAGAAAGCTTCTGCCATAAATAGGTCACTCTTAAGTTGCCTGAAAATTAAGTTAAAATAAAAGAGCAGTATTCTTGGAAATCTCATTTTTATGAAATTTACAGTGATATCCAAATATTACTGTTATTTTCCAAATATTGTTTGACACGTACTTAGTTGTGGCTGAATAATTCCACAAAGCTTTTTTTAATCTACTAAAAACACTTAAATTCCAGATTCTATCTTGTCTGGGTTTTTAATCTTCTTTGTTTTTTTTCTCTATTTTTGAAATAAGCTGGTATCAGACAGTTTCCCCACTAAAATAAAATGAGGCATAAATTGTTGAAGAGAGTACTTCTGACAGATAACCATGGTAAGCCTGGTTGTTTTCATAATATTCTTAATGACCTGAAATAAAAATGATTGAAATTTAATTCCTAAATAGAAATTAAGAATAATTGTATAATAATTGCATCATTGAGTTGATATTAGGCAATGAAGACAGGAAAGAAACATTAAGATTTCTCCTTCCAAATGCAACTGATGTGAGGCTACCATTGCTGTGACATTCAGGAATATGAAAGTTTTCATTAGTTTGTTTATACCCTTGGGCTTATTTGCTGTGTATATATATATATATATATATATATATATATACACACACACTATATGTAGTATATATATATATATATATATACATATAGTTTAAAATGAGATTAGTGTTCTAGAAAAAAAACTTAATAAAAACCTGTTTGAAAATAAAATTTTGTCAGATTTTCAGCCACAAAGCTTTCCTCAGTGATGCACAGTAACTAATATTTCAACATTGCTTTTCTTCAAAGGCCATGATTTTTAGGTTGCATGTAGCTCGGGACAGAAGTCTATCAAATCAAAAATATATGCAATCTAAATGCAGTTTGTTGGGAAGATATGCAGAGAGTAGTATTGTGAATTTTTAAATAGTGTAGTTTAGGTTCGCCTTACAAAAAGAAAAATTAGCATAGTCTAAACCTGAAATAAACACAAACATTTTTCACCTGTTAGAATCATCCTGTTTAGGTTTGTTTTACTAGATGGTACTTCAATTTCCCAGTAAGTGCAACAGTCACATTTAATGCACAATCTTTGAATACATTGTTTGTGCCTATTCATAATGTCATAGTTTAAAGAATTAAGCCACCACCTTTTACATCTTTGGTTTTACCTTGTTGAATGTTTGGGGCAAAGGTTCAAGGAATTTCTTTTCATGTACATGATCAGTAACTGCTATTAAACAAAATCTAGTTCTTTAAAAAAACTCATTTAGAAATAATAATGGGTAGAAATCACCAACGTGGACAATTAAATGAATTATGGGTTCAAATTTACTGATAGATAAGTTAAACATTAGAGCCATGAAGTGCAAAGTTTGTGTAGCATTTAACAAGCCTTGGAAGAGCATTAAAAGTAACTTATGTGTAATATGTAATACTAATAGAGCTTCACAGAGCCCCAGAGGAAGCTGCAAATGTAATTCAGCATGCTTTAGGCTGTCCGAGATGTTGAGATTATGTTCCATGAAGACCAAAATAAGGTTTCAACAGGGTTTTCCTGCAAGCATGTAAATTCTCCAGATGAGGAGAAATGAGAATATATTTAAAATTCCGGCAGCTTAAAAATGCACACATTTATAGGTGTGATGAAAATAGATTTGAAGTTTTTATTTTCTCTGTAGTGGTTGGCATATCTTAACTGGGTTTTATGTTAAAAACATGTACATAGCACCCCTATTTTGTCACTGTATTCATGGAAAAAAGGTTGAAGAGATAAAGAAGAGAAAAAGGAACCATTACAATAAAAGATTTTGAGTGCTGCTTGAGAGTTGTGGGAAGCAATCTTGCATCATATCTGTTAGGATTGACCAAAACAAAAAACAAAAACAAAAAAATCAAAAGAGTTTATTATACAGTGCTCTTTTTTTTTTAGAAGTGCCCCATATTGTTAGCTTATATATTTATACATATACACATATACGCACAGTGGGCTGTAATTAAAACTTTAAGAATCGAGTTCTACCGTTATCTGGTAGTTCGGGAGGTGAAAACACTGCTTCTCTGGATCTCAGTGTTATTCTTCTGAAAATGGATAACTTGCATCGAAAGATTTCTAAATACTCTTCCAGCTCAAAAACACTACTATGAGGACCTAAGTTTCATTTTATGAAGTTCCATTTGAAAATTTTTAGGCACGTGGAAGCTGATTGTGCTGCTCAATTTTTCCTGGTGGATATCAGATGTGCAACAGAGTGTTGAGCTATTAGTAATGAGGTGGATAGACCTAGAGTCTGTCATACAGAGTGAAGTAAGTCAGAAAGAGAAAAACAAATACCGTATGCTAACACATATATATATGGAATTTAAGAAAAAGAAATGTCATGAAGAACCTAGGCGTAAGACAGGAATAAAGACACAGACCTACCAGAGAATGGACTGGAGGATATGGGGAGCGGGAAGGGTAAGCTGTGACAAAGCGAGAGAGCGGCATGGACATATATACACTACCAAACGTAAGGTAGATAGCTAGTGGGAAGCAGCCACATAGCACATGGAGATCAGCTCGGTGCTTTGTGACCGCCTGGAGGGGTGGGATAGGGAGGGTGGGAGGGAGAGAGAAGCAAGAGGGAAGAGATATGGGAACATACGTATATGTATAACTGATTCACTTTGTTATGAAGCAGAAACTAACACACCATTGTAAAGCAATTATACTCCAATAAAGATGTAAAAAAAAAAAACATAAGTTCTTACTATAAAAAAAATAAAACAGAGTGTTGAACAGTATGTTATTTCTTAGCCTCTGGGAGGGTGGTTCCCACACTGAGGGCTGCAGACCTCTGAGGAATCTTGAATTTATTGCAAAAGTTTCTCAAATTCACATGTGCACCACACATATGATTGTCACACGTATGTTCTACAGGTTTTTTTTTTGGATGTATGTGGTGTGTCTTGTGATTAGAATAAAAACATACATCTGTTCAGAAGTGTCACAACGGTGTCACGGAATTCACTGTAGTTCTTAGTCATTATTTTCTCCATCAATGGATGCTAAAAGGTAAAATCAATATCTTGAATCTATGAGGTTTTTTTTTTAATGTTAAAAAGGGTAGAAACCAGTAATTTGAGATGAACATGTACTCACTGGGAGTACATTAATTGTGTATAATGTGAACTATTAAGCATTACCCTGGAAGTTGTGCCATTAATATTTTTCCAAGGGCTTTGGCGTATTTTATTCCATTTGAACACCTAGTTAGGGTTATGGCTCCATTTCCTGTCAGAGTACTTGAAATATTCCATTAGCTTACTGTTAGCAGTTGTCTTATGAATTCCTCCTAATGGTGAATAATGACTGCCATTTGTTGAGCGTTTACTAGGCATCCTATATGTGTGTGTGTGAGTGTGTGTATGTATATATAGTATGTGAATATTTTTTCCATTTCATAGATCATAAGGCAAAAAGATTTTGTCCAACTCCTCATAGCCATTGGCAGAGATGGGAATCATAATTGCCCTTTGTAACGTCATTAAAGCCCACACAGTGCCTGTGGCAGAAGTTAATTTCAGATTTAGCTTAATGGCACATACAGACCCCACAAGGAAATGCCTGACAATACAGTCCACATTCTGAAGCACTGGTGTCATCATCATGACAGAATTGCCTCTTTGGTGCCTCAGTTTACCCAATTTTTAAGTAGAGAAACATTTTATCGTTTATTTTTACTTTTCTTGCTAGGATAATGTGTGAATTAATTAGTGCTTATAAAGAAGTGATTTGATGAGGGGAAAACTCTATCTAAATGCTAAGTATTATTTATTATTCATGTAAGCATATTACTGTACCCTTCAATCACCTTTTTTTGGATGTTTCAAATGGGCAATTACTGTCTCTTTGTGTAAGGCTTTTAAATTTTTTAATTTAAATTAAAAGTTAATCTAATTTAGGAAAACTGCCAGCTGGAAAGGAACACAGATTTTTTTTTTTTTCCTTACTTTCCAAACAAAACAGCAATTCAGAATAGACTCTTTTAATATAGTAATATGGGTAGGCTTTTCTGGGCTAGTGGTATTAGGAAGGAGGGCTAATTAGTGATGGCTGCTTTGTAAGGCTGGTAATCTATGTGTTAGGATTAAAGCTGATAATAGATCTGATTAGGTGGAATTAACTGATATTTAGAAGGATGGAGATTCCTTTGTTTATGAAATCTCCAGTTTGGGGGTACAATGTATAGCTGAAGTGGCTGAATCTCTGAAATCTAGTTAATATGGTTTTTCCACAATACAGGGCCCAAATATGACTAGGGTCAGGAAGCAGTGAGGGTCATTTGAGCTCAAGAAGACCTTTAGTTCTTAAAACCTTATACTAAGGATCCCTACAAATAGTGAAAATCAGAGTTCAAAGATCAGAAATGTCAAGTATGCTTTAAATGGGGAAGACATATTTACCTCAGCTCTTCAGTTAATATCTAGCAATTCTTGATGGGAAAATCCTTCTATAACTCTCTCCATCACATGTCTGTTGACTCAAAAGTAACTGGTTTTCATTTTAAGGTAGAAAGTAAAGAACATACCATAAAAAAAAAAGTCACTGTTTCCTTAAATTCTCCCCACACACAAATTTGCATGTTCAACTTTCCTTTTAAAATAACCCATTTGAAATATTCCCTAGCACTATTAAATTTTAAGGAAGTATGCTTAGAAATCACATTATTCCCTAGCACAGTTTCACTTGCCCAGCAGTATCATTAAATCCTCTGGAGTGATTCCAGTCCCATAAAAATTAGGCACCCCTTTACATTGTTTCCATCTTCAAATGGAAATCTTTTTGCAAGTTAGTAATTGAAGTATTTAACCTCTCTCTCCCTCCATTTATTAGTAAACTCTTTATTCTTTATTTTTTCAATTACAAAAAACTGCAAAAGCCAATCAAGCATTTATTTTGATAAACCTCTTGTAACAGTCTCAGCTAAATTCTGCAAATACAAAAAAAAAAAAACCTGAATTATCACCCTGAGCAGATTTTGAGGAGACCTTGCTCAACCTGTTCAGGGATAATTGTGCCGAGCTTTTAGTAGGGGGCAAAGGAAAACATAAAATTAAGGCATGAAAGAAAGTCTACCTATTTTGAGAAAATACTGGGATAATTGGTACTCCTTTTATTACCATTTTATTATAGAAAGATATTGTCTTGCCATGAAATATCGGTTTACAGCAGTGAAATAGTACCATGTGAGGGTAGAGAGAATTTCTGTGTTAGATGGATTGATTTAAAATGTAATAAAAATAGCAAATTGCTAAACAGTAAATTGCTAAATAGTCAAATTAGAGTTCATTATTTAAATGACTTCTTTGTTTTTTCTTTTTAATCATATGATGTTCATAATTGCTTTGTTGCTGACAAGTACATTATAGGGGCCTTTTTTCTTGTTTTCTTTTCTTTTTTTTTTCTTTCAGGGTAGCCTTTGGTTTGGAGCTATGACCGTAAACTTTTTTTGAAAAATGGAAACATTAGGAATGGTAGCATCACATGCAAGGGCCTAGAAGGAGAAGACAGTAGACAGAGTCACAATGTTATAAAAGGTGGTGATCTAAAATGTGACCCTGATAATGGTTACGTGGTGCTTTGGAAATTTACCTCTTTTGTATGTGAAGGTGACACTGAAGAGTATGTCTGAACAGAATGTTGTGTGATCTGTAGCTCTTTGTATATTGATTATCAGGGGTATATCCTGGTTTAGCAGGTCCTGAAGCTTACACACATGGGGCCCTGTTTTGAGAATAATAGTACAAACTAAAAATATAAAACTAGGTTCAGGTGTTGGAAGGGGCCAGTGCTAATGAGGATCCCTTAAACTTTAGCTTCATTAAGCTTCACGGTGGACCTGCCTCTTCTGATTCCATATGTGATACCTGAGAATGGGTATTTGAAGTCTTCATTTTGACCAGATTTGTTAGATTTGTTTTGATAGGTATTCATGCCTGAGAGGACAGGATTGGTTCTATTTTTAGAAATGTTAATAAGCAGTACTCGGGCTTCCCTGGTGGCGCAGTGGTTGAGAGTCCGCCTGCCGATGCAGGGGACACGGGTTTGTGCCCCGGTCCGGGAAGATCCCACATGCCGCGGAGCGGCTGGGCCCGTGGGCCATGGCCGCTGAGCCTGCGCGTCCGGAGCCTGTGCTCCGCAACGGGAGAGGCCACAACAGTGAGAGGCCCGCGTACCGCGCGCACACACACACAAACACACACACACACACAAAAGCACTACTCTGTATTTCTGGCACTAATGTTAAATATTACACAGATTGGGGGTGAGGTTACAAAATTTGAATGACTCAGTTCCAACAATTTAAAAATTGTATGCCCCTGTTGAGACACTGAGCTTATACCTGAAGGTGCTAAACTCTGATTAAATACTGAATTGCATGGAACTCATATTAAAGAAGTCACCCAGGCAGGAAAGCCCAGAGTAGGCTAAAACTGTTCACATTAGTAAAAATAATTAAGGCAGGGAAATGTTGGTTTGTGCTGAGCGAATCTAGTGGGAACTGAAAAGTATCCATAAAGGAGGTGACCTTCATCTGGCTGTCTTCATTTCCTCAGTGTCACAGCCCCAAAGGGGCTTCTTGATCTGTTTGGGAGCCTGCCGGCCAGAGCTTCTAGGACCTGGAATGGCTTCTCTTGTAGCACTTTGGTTTCCAGGGAATCATCAGCAAGTGCTCCTGATTTGTCAGTATTTTCACACTTGTAGCATCTAGTTGGACCAGGCATTCATCTTTGGTAGTCGTTCGGTGTGTGTGTGCTCTCTTGTGTCTGGATTATGCTTTGCATCAGCACATATTTATTGAGTAACTGTAGGGTATACAAATACGTTAAAGATGATAATAATACCATCTTACCTTTGGATAGCTGCTTACAATTTATAAAATATTTTTGTGTCCATTACTTCTCTTGTTCCTCACAATTCTAAGAGGTAGGTAGAGTAAATGCTATAATTCACATTTTACAAAAGACAAAGCCAAGGTTAGGGGACTTGTTCTGGGTCATACAATTAAGTGGCAGAATGAGGACTTTAGCCCTGAAATACTGACTCAATAGAGTTTTTTTTTTAACATGCACACAAAGCTTGCAATTTATTGGAGAGATGAGAAATGTAAAAATATGTTCTTCTTAGATGCGTATACATCTATATATAGATATATATTCTGCTAGTAACTATACTATAAGAAAGTGTCTAAATAAAACACCCATTGAAGAGTTGTGTATCTAGTGAGTGTTTCACAAATAGGAATTAGTTGTGCTATATATGGTATACACATACACACACATATACATATACACATACACTGAGCACCTAGAGAGTGCAGGGTACTGTATTAGAGACTATATTAATTGATGATCATGACTGTATGTGGTTTTGGGCCATGCTTTCGTGAGAAGACAGAGCTATCTGCAGAAAAGCTATCAGCGGTTTTAGATACTCTACTTCTCTGCTTTCGAAAAATGCCATCCCAGACTCAGAAGCATTCCTTATCCTCAAATGGAACGTCTTCACATACCACGCTGTTCTGTTTCCCTCTTCCATTTGCCTCCATTGCTTGTAACCTTGGCTGAACTCTTCCCTTTCTGCCTTCTCTATAAATCTGCTAGTCACCACTTCCACAATATAGCCTATTTATGACATTGCTGCAACCCAGTCTCTGAATTCTGGATTTCATCTTCTCTCATCCGGGCTGATGTGTTCGGAAACTAGAGCTTTTTCCAGACTCTGAGTTCTCACCGTGGCCACTCCGCCGCCAACTCTGCTTCTTGTTATCCTATTAAACTATATTTCAGAGCTCTGCCCCAGTGTCCCCTTCCTCCTTTCTCTTCTTCAAGTGAAACTGCTCAAGACTTCATTATTCACATGCTTCCAAATCTGCACCTTTAACAGTATTCGCAATGACTCGAACAGCCTCCCTTTTTTGTCAGGTAGAAAAGTCTGCCTCTCTGATGTCCATTTGGTGCAGTTATTTCCTCAGCATATTTTGCTTTGAAAAGAACAAAAAGGATTCCCCCAATTTACAATTAAAAACAATACCAGCAGCTTATTAGATGCATGTCTTTTAAAAAATGCGAATATAAGGAATGATGGCACCCCATGTTTTAGAATCGTTTTCAAATCCCTATGGTCTGGTTTTAAAGTCCATATATAACCCACATTGAACCCAGTGCCTTTTTTTTTTTTCTTCTACAACTCCTATTTTCGCTCTTTTCCCCCCCTTTAATTTCATACAGCCAAAGGCTAATACCTAAAAATAGCATGTTCCTAAGAGTGGATGAACTCACCCCACACACTTGAAAATTCAGTATATATAAACCAACTTAAAAAAAAATATCTTTATTTGAATAGGTTACAATATTGCTTCTGTTTTATGTTTCGGTTTTTTGGCCACGAGGCATGTGGGATCTTAGTTCCCCGACCAGGGATCAAACCCACACCCTCTGCATTGGAAGGCGAAATCTTAGCCACTGGACCGCCAGGGAAGTCCCTAAACCAACTTTTAAGTGGATGACAGAGCATGGTTATTTTACAAATGGTTCATTCATTTTATAAAAAAATTTTTTCATACAGTCTCCTAAATATCAGGTATCTCTAGTGTACTAATATTATCTGATTTACTAAAAATGTTTATGTACAGCTATTTGGCACAAGATGTCCTATTCAGAAATGTGCCATAGACTCTGTTAAGGTTCCTTCCTTAAACTAATATAAAAACTTTAATTGAATCTTAATTCAATTTCTCCATGAATAGGATTTTCTTAAATCCCTGTTCTTAGGAAGAGGTACTGTTAGAAAGTAATAATGAAATTTTGCTTCATTGTTTTATTTTTTTAAAGTGTTCTAAATGTAAACCATATGTAAAACAATATTAGAAACTACATTTGTGTAACACATAATGACTCCAGTACACTCAGAATACCCTACATTTGAGAAAGAACTAATTTAAAAGTATATTGTTTTGTTTGCTTGACAATTTTTGACATTTAGATCACATATTTCTAAAGGTGAATTAGATAGCTGTGTGGTTCTGAATGTGTACATGGTTGGCATGTCATTTTTTTTTAAGAAAGATCTGTATAAAATGGCATCTTGGGTTTTTTATGGTTTTAAAAAGCTATCCTGGTTTTTAAAAGTTCATTTTACTTTTATAAAACTGAAAATACCTGTCAAAACCATTTCTTCATATTTGCTTTGTCCTGTCCTAACAACTAACTTTTCTTTTTCCTTCTTTCTTGATTTGTGCTTTGTAAAATTTGTATTCACAAAGGTCTTTCATTTAGCCATTTCCCAATGCATAACTATTGTTAAATTCTGTAGATGGTGCTTTAACTCATTTATTCCTGAAGGGCTCTTTGTGGCAAGTTTAGGTACATTCCTGCTAGAGGCAGGGGACTGACGGCCTGACCTCTGGAGTGCTTTCTCCTCCCTAGGGCTCCAGAAAAACTCTCCATTACTTTGTCAACATCAGGCTGCCTCTACTACAGAGACAAAAACGAACCAAAATTCCTTCAGTGTGTTTTGCTTCTTCTCTGATAAAACAAGAAAATTTTATGTGCAAGGCTCCTTCTTCAAAAGCATCCTTCTCGCTGACAGGAACTTAAAATATCTAACATTATTTTAACTACACAGTACTGGCAGGCTTATGTGAACGTTCAGCACGTTCCAAAATTTGTCCGCAAGTGATTGAAAGGTAGAATGCAGGATCGCACAGAAATAGTGGTTCTCTTTGTGGTCAGGGTTCCTGTCCATTCTACAAGAGTTTTGTTTGTTTACCTGTATTATGGTATGAAGAGACTTTACCATCTATCATAAATTATGTGTATTCAGAGTTTCAAATTAGCAATTAGCAAGCAGGGAATGTGGCCTCCTTCCACTGTGTAGCTCGGGTAACAGGAGGGGAGACTCTGACTGGCTCTGTCCTTGGTGGGGTGAGGGCTGGAAATAAGACCTGCATTGTCTCAGCTTCAAGGCCTCCCTATCCTGGGGCAGGGATTCTGAAAGTGGAGTCGGGGGAGTGGGAGTGGCGCCAGCAAGGGGGATGTGGAAAAACGGGGATGGAGGGAGGGGTAGGTAATGAGCACAGGCTGTCCACGCCTTCTATCTTTCTTCGTTCCCTAGTTTGCCATCCTCTTGCAATCCCATTCTTTCTCAATAATTTATTGAAAAGGTTCGGGATGAGCTGTTAGGGGACCTCCCAGGGAAGACGGAGAGAGGGCAAGAATAACATTAATCCTAACCAAAACCCCTATATGTTGGGGGAATGAACAGATCCCTTTTATAGAACTTGAAAATGAGCCTCCAGGAGGTTAAATAAGCTGCTTACAGTTTCACAGCTAGTAAGGGGTGAGGCAGGATTCAAAAGCATGTCTTTCTCATTCCAAAGCTTATGTTCTCTCAGGCATACGAAAGGGCTTTACACAATGAGCAGGAAGGGGGTGCCCTTTTCCATCCATCTCCCTTATTCTTTATCTCTTCTAAAGAAGGTGGGAGGGAAATGGAGTGACAATGAGATAGAGCGATTGTGGGGGAGAGGTAGGGAAAAATACCAATAATAATAATACTTACGAAGCATATATGATTTGCTCAACACAATTTTAAGTGCTTTACTTATGCTAGTTTATATACAATTACCTCAACTCTGTGAGGTTCAGCAATTGTTGTTCGCTCCATTTTGCATATAGGAACACTAAGGCTTGGGGAAAGGAACTTGACCCCGATGCCATGACTAGTGTGCGGCACAGCCATCCTCACCACCCAGCTACAGGAGATTCCAAAGCCTGTGTTCTGCCGCCCTCTTCATACCCTTCCCTTGTCCCCTATCTCTGCCAACCCAGACTAGAAGATGATTGGGGACAGGAGGGGTGAGTGCTCAAGAGGAAGGTTTGTGTGTTTGTGTTTTAAGAGGGCAGCACGCTCTCTTTCTTCCCTGTTTAATATTTTCTGTCTTTTTCCCTCCTGCTAAAATCCAGACATCTTGACTTCCCTCTGAGAGGACCACCGTGGCTGGACTCTGGGTGGGAAGCCCACCCAGTGCCTGGAGGTTCTTTGTGTATGAGAATTATGTCCGTGGTCGGGGCAGGGGAAGCTGGCCCATTACTGGCAATCCTAATATTTTTGAGATACAAGCATAAACAGAGATGGAATCAATCTGTCATGAACAGGACCTAGATAAAGGATGGGTGAAGGCAGTTAGAAAGCTGGGGTTATAAAGTAATGGGTCTGGTTTTCCTCTGTACTTTGTGAAATCTAGCTCATTACTTAATAAGCACATCTCATAGGGTGACACAAAGGGACTTGGGAGGATAGACTCCAGGGACGTGGGCATTAGATATTAATAAACAAACCAATGAGATCTTACATGGTTTTACATTTGAGTCTCACAGTTTAAGATTCTTAAGATGGTTAAATAAATCATCCTTTGCTGATTCTATGTTGAAAGAATCCAAACGCTTACAGTATGATTTGCCTGGAATTCATTCGACAATAAAAGCTACCTTCTTGTCAGTTACAAAATTAAGTATTCCCTGGCTTGTATGATGCTCTTTTAAAAGTATATCAGTGGTCAGATAGATTCTATCCACGTACTCACGCTTCCTAGTTATTTGTGAGTATCTGCTGTGTCCCCAGTTCTGTGCCGCAAGCCGTTGGGAAATAGTTTCCCTGCTCACTGGTCCTGGACTGGTTTGTGAGGGAGACAGACAAGTACATGATTATGACACAAAATATGCTTAGCGCTGTACTGGGGAATCACAGGGCTTAAGCAGAAGCACTAAGGTTGCTTACAGATGCCGTGATTTACCTTGCATCTTGAGGAATTTTCTTAATCTTCTGTATCTAGTTCTTTATCTCTAAAATAGAGTAATAACAGTTTCTCATGGGGTTATTAGATGAGTTAAATGGCGCAGTGTATGTGAACACTTCTGGCACTCTCTCTGGCACATGGCAGATACTCAGTAAATTACTGAATCTCAACCAAGTGCTCTGGGAGTATGAAGAGGAGGAAGTTCACTACTTGGATAAGTTGAGCAATATCTCAACAAGAAATTGCCATTAAAGGTGGGCCTTCAGTGATCGGTAAGAGATGGCCAGGTGGGGAAAAAGACAGAAAAAGGGAGCTAAGTTACAAGCCATTTATTTGTTTTCTCGTTTATTTCAAGGGGTAATCAGGAAATACTCCGAGGTTTAGAAATACCTCACCAAATTTCACGCAGATTTTGTTGAAATATAAGATTGTGGCATACTACTTAACATCTGTTCTTTTTTTTTTTAAACATCTTTATTGGGGTATAATTGCTTTACAATGGTGTGTTAGTTTCTGCTTTATAACAAAGTGAATCAGTTATACATATACATATGTTCCCATATCTCTTCCCTCTTGCGTCTCCCTCCCTCCCACCCTCCCTATCCCACCCCTCCAGGTGGTCACAAAGCACCGAGCTGAAATCCCTGTGCTATGCGGCTGCTTCCCACTAGCTACCTACCTTATGTTTGGTAGTGTATATTTGTCCATGCCTCTCTCTCGCTTTGTCACAGCTCACCCTTCCCCCTCCCCATATCCTCAAGTCCGTTCTCCAGTAGGTCTGGAACATCTGTTCTTATTAAGAAATTGTTCCTGCTAAGGAAACTACTATGATCATTAACTGTCTTCATTTTAGAAGACTGCTTCTTTTGATATCTTCCTTTGACTTGATTCATGTTATTAAGAATCTAAATGTGCTAAGCATTATGCTGGGTGGGAAAAGGTTTCTGTCCTTGAGGAACTTGTAGTCTCTTGGATATAGAGCAGATGTGTGAACAAGTAGCTTACAATATGAGCTGGTAAGTGCCATCATTATGGCGACCATCCCTCCTGGTTTGCATGGGATGGCAACAGTTTATACCTGTTGTCCTGTTATAATTCCTAATAATCTATCATTCTCAAGTATGTCCTAGTTGAGCAACAAATCGTATGGTCACATGAGTTAAAATATGCATGTGTATAAGATATTTTGCATGTACATTGAAGGACGTGTGACAGACTGTATGGAATCAAGGATGACTTTCTCAGAAACGGTGAATTTTGAGCTGGGTAAGATGCTGAGAGCATTGCTACTCAGAGAAGGTAGTTGGAGGGGAGAAAGAAGCATATTTTGCATAAGCTAAGGATGCAAGAAGGCATTAGGTATTCAGGAGACAATGGCAAACAAAAAGTTCCTTGTGGCTGGAGCATTGTGGGGTGTGAGGTTAAGTAGTAGGGACAATTTTTAGGAGAGTAGGGGAGAATGAAACCAGATTTTAATCATTAAGGGATGAATGAAAGTTGAGGAAGTTGACATGTTAAATATAGACACCTTTTTAAGGAATTTGGCAGTAAAGAGAAAGTGACTAAGGTGGTAGCTTGAGATGAAAGATAGCACTGGGTCATTGTTAAAATTGGCAGTGAAAGTCAGAAGGGAGGGGGAGAAAAGCACAAAAGAGAAAGGGCTAAGTGAGGGCATGAGATCCCAAAGGAGGTGAGAAAAATGCAGTCTGGTGCCCAAGAGAAAAGGCTAGCCTATGAAATGGGCTGTGTCATCTTGGCCAAATGGTTTTACTTTTCT
The DNA here is from genome assembly GCF_008692025.1 of Phocoena sinus. Taxonomy (NCBI): domain Eukaryota; kingdom Metazoa; phylum Chordata; class Mammalia; order Artiodactyla; family Phocoenidae; genus Phocoena; species Phocoena sinus. The sequence continues at coordinate 69,154,046 of NC_045769.1, forward strand.
GGACCTTAATTTCTTCAAATCTAAAGTGAGGGATTAAAGTGAAGCTTCTAAGTTCCCGTCTAATTATGGTTCTTCAGTTTATCAAAATGTTAGAGAGGCTAAACCAGTTACCTTCATTCCCTACCCCCCGAACCTGCCTCATCCTGCGAAAGAGAGGGTTCCACAGTCAGATTAAAGTCTGGGTTACAGTTAAACAGATTTCTTTACAACAGGACCTCTCATAGCCTCTAGAATGCTAATGTGTATTAAGAATCTTAAAGTGGGAGTTATAATATACAACAATCCTCAAACTGATTTAACTATGTAACCTAGCGTTCCATGGAGCATACTGTGGGAAACATTATCTAAGCATTTACTCTCCCAAGTAATTTACAAAAACATTTATCCCAAGTTAACATGGGCTTAATGGCCGTTGTCCCTTGTGAGCATGGATGTTTGCTTGGAAATGATGTATTTCCTTCCAATATCAGAAGAAGAAGAAAAGAAGAAAAAACCGCTGGGCATATAGAATATTGGCAGAAATAAAACATGCAGCCCTGTCTAGGCATCATTGCTTTGAGATGGTGGCAGAGAGCTGGACCCTCCAGCTCTTCCCTTGGATAAGCTGAAGAGAAAGCAGTATTGACTTACAAAGCTCTTATAAGGAAGGCCAAGAAGACAGGCGCTGTGTTACCTGCATGATTTCAAAAGTTCCAAAACGGCTAAGGAAAGTAATTATGGAGTAATGTGCCTAGTTTGCTTATATGGTATTTAGTTCATTGTAGTTAAAATATCATCTAACATCTTTATTTCTTATCACTTCAGATACATTGTAATATGATATTTAGTATACTGTTTAAAAAAGAAAAGTACTTACTGGCAATATTGGGCCTCCCAATAAAATAAAATAAAACAAAATAATGTTTTCTTTTTAATAGTATCTCCTAGTATGGATGTGTTCTTTTTCAATTCTCTTCTTTAACTTGAACAGTTATTTCATATTTATGTGTTGTAGCTGTAGGGTTTCTTTATTGACATAACCCCTCTGATTTTGGTTGCTTTAGAATGTGATCATCATAAGCAAGCAAACGTCTTCCCTGCTAAAGGGCACATGCAGTTTCCACAGATAGGCTTTTTTATTGACTCATTCACCAGTCTTTTTACTGAGCACCTACTATGTGCTAATCAGCACAGTGCTAGGCGCTGGAGAAAGAGAGAATGGGACACACTCTCTGGCCTGCCTTTTCGTGTTTTCATTTTTCTTGCTCTTGGTGATTCTTCCTCAGGATTCAACCCCTTCCTTTTCTTCTGGTCTCCTTGGCCACCCTCACTCCACTGAACATATAGAGACAGACAGACAGACAGACACACACACACACAGAGTCACACACTGACACTCCTGATTAGATAAAGGGACTGTGCCAGCTGTGGAATCTGCTTAGAGCTGAGACAAAGTCAGCGGGATTTGCTTTCACTTGGAAACTGGAGGCGTGGTTTCAGCTGGTTTGTGGCCAGTTCGCAGAGCTCTGGTTTACTCTGCCCTGTTGATTTGAGTTGCCTTTGGTTTCCTTAGGTGAAAATGGATCATGGAAGAAGCTGAAGCTTCGGTTAAAGGAAGTACTGAGGGGCTTGCCTGCCTCTTTTCAGAACTGGAGTTCTTTCAGGGACAGGGCTATTGCGTAGACGTTCAGTGGGATGTTGCACATAGATGTCACTTCTTTTACTTTTTCTTCACAGATTCTTAAGTTGTGTTTGTCTTCTTGTCTCCCTCACTCTCTTTGGTACAAAGGTCGTAGGTTTCATTTGATCACATTTTGGTTCTCTGTCACACTAGGCTGGGTCACCTTGCTCCACATAGCTATTTAGAATTTGCTCATTTGTTTTCTTTTTTTCTTTTCTTCTTAACATGTCCACTGTTAAAAGTTAATGGTCTCTCCTTTTATTTCCACAGATTAGATGTCAGAGGACACAACATTAATTGAAGTCTGTCTCCTCTATTACCTTTCAGGAATAGACTTTCAAACCCCTTTTGGAATGATAATCTTCAGTAGAAAGACATGTAGAGTAGATTGGCTTTTTTTTTTTTAACTTCTTTTCCTAATTCGTTCATTGCTTTGCATTTGGGCTGTTTCATTTAACTGAAGAGGTGTTATTAGTCTCCTTGGCATGCGTAAACATAGATTATATTTAAACATATGAGGTGCTTCTAGCTCCTTAGAAGAAAATACATTGGATATCATATTGCTATGTATTGTTGAGCTTGTTTCTAACACCACACTTAAGAGCACAGCTATAAATAATTTTGCCTTATGTAAGGCACCAACATCTCCTAGTGGTACTTCTTTTTTTTTTTTTTTCCTACTGGTACTTCTAATTAATCTTGGATGTGTCTAGAAAGACCAGCCCTATGCCTGCCTTTGCTCCTTATTGAATCAATTCTCATGTGATAATCTTTTTATTTGAACAAGTAACTGACAACATAAAATCCTTCTTTTTAAACACGGTAGAACTAAATGCTAAAAAAATTCAATTTATATCTTTTTAATTCAAAATTTTATTTTTCATAATTTTCTGTAATAATGCAAAACAGAACATTTTATTTTTGTGAAACATAGCCTTGTTTGTTAAGACAGTAATGTTAGAATAGTCTTCCCTAGGTATAACAAAACAAATGCTTAGGATGAATTTGAGTGAATGTTTAAAGTTTTTGAACAAGAGCTCACTTCTGGGTCTTCACTCACTTTGTGGAGAGAATCCTTGGAAACAAATGTAAAAGCCTTTGATTTGTCTTTTCCTTGTACAGAACACTGTGTTCTTTATGTAATTGGAAATTCCTCTGGCCCTGGTTGTAGTACATATTTCCTTCTTTCCTTATTTTGCAACTCCCACTCTGTTTTTGTTTGTTTTTAATTGTTCCCAAAAGGGGTTAATTTTCTCCTCAGTTCTTGAAAAGAAGAGTTGATTGTCACTAACCTAATTTAGTGTAGGTAAAATGAAGTATTTTGGTAACCAAATGAAATCTGGCTAGATTGAACAACTGCATAACCACTCATTAAAGGCTGCCGCTCCCTGACTTACTGGTGTTAAGTTACTCCTGGATTAACTAATGTGCTGTACTATATTCTAGGCATACTAAAGTCACTGTTTAAAATAGGTCACATCATGTAGCAAAGTAAGACAGTGTCCACACTTATAAACCAGGGACAGCAAACTCAGATGCTTCCTAGGACCAGATTGGTTAGAAATGAATGAAGGAGGACAGGATAGCAAGCTCATTCCTTCTTTGTCACCACTGAGCACTGGCAGATTGCTGACTTGGGAAAATAAAGGTACAGCGTTGCCAGATTTTTTTTTTTCCTTTCTCTTCTTTGTTTTTCCTTGATATACCAGATATTCTATTTTATGTAGATTTCATCAATTTTTAAAAATTATTAGATTTTACAGACACTGTAGAGTCTGCATTTTGTACATGGACTGTCAGTTTGTGACCTCTAGAAACCCCATCAATTTGAAAGCTAAATTTAGTGTTATATTAAAAACAAAGTGCATAGTATTCCTAATTCCGTGGTCTGCGGTCAATGGTCAGTGGTGCACTTCTTGGAGAAAAAGTTTATTTGTGAGTTCCGTGGTCCTGACTCTAAGCAAAAGACTGAAAGCCAGTTTGGGTTGATAATTCACCCAGAAGCATGTTGGAAAATGTCAGGAGTTGTTAGTCAATTCCTAATATTGTCTAATGAAATCTTCAGTCTTAGTCTGGACTGAGTCCGCAGTTTTAAAAATCATAGGTTAGGGTAAGGCCTATTAAGAACTCAAAAGAAAAAGAAAAAAAAAAAAAAAAAGAACTCAAAAGAATTTTAACTTTTGTCACTATTTCAATAACGTTAAAATTTATAAAATTGCATTTTTTGGTATAAATCTATCTTTGTAACACAAACAATATTCTTTTTGTTCTTCCTTCTTTAGAATGTAAAGCAACTAAATATGTACAAAATGATCTTTTATATATTCAAAACTCTTGAACCAGACTTCAACTTTTACTTCACTTTTTTCTGTATTTTTTCCCTAGAAAGAACTGGTATTACTAATAATCATACCAAACACCAAAGAATTACATAACTGCTTTATTATATTTTATATATTATATATATTATCCAGATTAGATATGCTTTTTAAAAATGGTTCCATTCCAAATCAGGATTAGTTTTTGGTTCTTCTCAGGCTCTACAGCTGTGTTATCCATTTGTTTCTGTTGCTAGAGATTGCTGTTCCATTGTATTTTTTCCTTTTGAAAATGTATAATCTTATCTCAGTCCTTTATTTTCAAATTTATGTCCATGATATAACCTTTTGTTTTGAATTCCAATTATGTCCATTCCTGAGTCAGGCACACCAGCTATCCCCGATGTGATGTCATCTTTGAAATTAAGTATCATGTGTTCTTTCTTTATTGAAGGCAGTTAGCTGGAGTGTTTAAGAAATACTGGCCTCATCCTTGGGGAGTACTGCAGTAGGCTTCCTTGACATTGAATCATTGGTAGCTGTTCTTTCATAGGCCCAATTTGGCCATCTGATTTATGTGCTATGTATCTTAACAACTGAGGGGTAGTAACATACTGGAGAAAAAGTGCATGTATTTTAATGTCTGGGCCATCCAAACTGAGGACACCTTAAGCTGCCAGATTGAAATTATTTGTGATTTTGGACTTATTTTATAGAACCAAATACAAGTATTCTAGTCACACTTGTGGTTTAAGAAAGTATTTCCTTCTCATTGGGATTCTCAAATGCAAAATATAACCCTGTAGCATATTATGTGGGTTTGTGACACTCCCGTGGGGCCTTTGGGCTCATAAACCAGCGAATGGATTATATAATGCTGCATAAATGCTGTATTTTTCATCTGATGGACATAATCTTGATCTTATATTTTTATGTTCCCTAACTGCTTTAGAATACGACTTTTGAAGCAATCCATCAAAATGGAAATTGCTTCTAAAACATATAGCAATAAATATTGGTCAAGGCTCTGTGTAATTCAGAGTGACTCGGTACTTGAACAACAGTCGAGTGAAATTCTCCGTTGTTTTTAAAAAAAGGTTGATCATTTCCATTTTATGGTATTGTTTGATCCCTTTCTATATTAGTTAGCCATATATATTCCCTTCTTTTAGTAAAAATTTTTTTCTGATTGAGAGTGAATCAAGCATAAAAACAGGCATAGATAGAACGAAAATCCATAATATTGAGAATTTATATGGTATGGAAATTTAAACTGTATATGAGACCAAGACACCTATGTGGGACTCATAAAACCAGATATGAAGGGATGAACATCAAGTTGAGTTTGATGAACAAAACTAGAGCTTTGTCTCTGCCATGTTACGTTTGAAAGGCTAAGATTTCTTTCTAGCATCTCATAATCTCACTGTTGTTATCACTCATTTGATACGCTGCTTGTTTTCTCTGCTTCTCTCTTCACCAATAATTGTTAGACTTACTTGTCCTTTTCTGAAAACATGAACAAGAATTTCCTAATATTTGCTATCCTGTTTGGTCGAATATAAGAAGATTCTAGAGCTGTCAGCTCTGGCTGTAGGTTCTCCTTCCTCTCAACCCACTTTATCTTATGCTGGCTGAACAGTCAGTGAATGCCGCCTTCACCATGTCTACCTCTTTGTCAGAAGCCTTCTGAAGCTCCCAGCTTTCACTGCACTAAGTCTGAATTCCCCCTTACTTCTAAGGCTACAATAACATTGTCTCACCTTCCATTCTAAACAGGGTTTTAATTTATTTATTTATTTTATTATTTTTTTTAAAATTTTATTTTACTAAGCAGGGTTTTTAAAAATAACCTTCTCCTAGACATATTATGCACACATTTCTCCATTTTTAACCTTTGTTCATGCGTTCCAAATCCTCATCATTCTCTATAGCCAGTATCAAGGGTCTTCTTATGTATAACTGTTACTAAGCTCTGACCTCTTTCAATTCTAATTTTTTTTTTACCACTTTATCTATAACATTCAATTTAGTTCTCAGTTATATTTTTGTTTGTTATTTTACAACCTGAATGCCAGACCTAGGACCATGTCTTTTATTACCAAGTTCCCACGTGTTATGCACACAGTGGTACCATTGGACACTTCATTGGTGATTGATCTCCTGGCTCTTTCACATGAAGTGTCTTTTATAAGCAGGTGTGGGCATAAAGACATGGGCTTTTAGAATGCTTCACTTCAGTGAGAGTGAATGCTATTAAATATATAAATATCCTCTCTCTAAAGTGGAGGTGTATGCTCAAGTATTTTCTGACACATTTCATTAATGAAGACTGATATATGAGAGAAATCCTTAGGGATTTCTTGAACATTTATTTTGTAACATATAATAGGTACATTATGCAGTTTTCACTAAGTGGGTTAATACCTGACTTTCTAAACCATTTGTGCACTAACTCCTAACTTACCCATCTGGGATCATGTCTCTTTGTGGTCTTTTGGTTAGGCATGTTGGTCTTCCTGACGGAAGATTTGCAAGGACTCCCTAGCCTTGATTTAACTCTACATGTTACTATTCACTTTTTATTTCTACTTTGAAAACAGGACTACTGCTAAACACAGATCGTGAAAAACTAGTTATCATGTAATAGAATAAAGACTTAATATACTGCTAAATATTAAGTTTGCATTGTTAGTCTCAGTGCAAAACATCTTGTTCCCTAGGTAGACAGGTACTTAATCAAATGGTAAGTGGAAAAAAGTGTAAGCTAATTGCTTTTGTGACTAGATTCTCTATTCTTGACTCTCTTTCTCAAAGAGTAGTGCTTTGATGTGAAGTCAGTTGACCACTCTCAGTTACCTCATTTTGGAGTGAAGTCTAGCACTCTGAAAAGGAAAAGATAAATTATTCTTTGGGGAGCAATACCGTTTACTAAGCTGTGTATGAGGCTGAGGGGGTGTCAGGTGACCTGACTGTGTACAAATTGTTGTGAAAGTCAAGTGTCAATTGACAGTGTGTTCTGCTCTCTAAACCAGCGCTTAAAGACTAGTGGTTTGGCTTGCAGCTACCATTCCTACACAACTGGTCTAACAGAAGACGGTTTTTGTTTGTCTGGCTAGCTAAGACTGACACTGGTTTAAAATGTCTAGATACTGCCCCTTCAATATTATATCTAGAGAATCTAGGGTGGGCTTCAAGGGCAGGGAAGAGGGGTTAGGGAACCTCTGACATAGTTTCATCATTCTGAATATACCATTCTCTTCCTTTTCTCTTCTAAACTTTCCAAATGCTTCACAGAATCATGACTTAAATCTTGTCTATCATTTTGGTAATATCATTATTCTTAACCAAAAGAGCTCTCTGGGAGCATCTAGCTCTGTGTGTGTGTGTGACACAATGTTACACACATCATGATATGAAATTTTTAACTATTAAGTAATGACTGATGATTTTAAATTATAATAAAATTTCCAAACCTTATTCTACAAATCCGTATTCTGCCTCTCAAAACACATTTGTCCTTCCTGCTTAGGAAGTACTTTATGTCCCATGCCACCTTCTTCCTTCTTCTGATTATCTTTAGTGTTGGCAACACTTATCCCTTAAAAAAAAAAAAATATATACACACACACACACACACACACACACACACACACACATATATGATTTGGCAAAATAGCTACAAGTCACTTGGAGCCAACCCTAGTAAATGAAGATGAGAACGGATCAAGTGAAATGGATAATATTTGGCTTTGGGGCTTCCCTGGTGGCGCAGTGGTTGAGAGTCCGCCTGCCGATGCTGGGGACACGGGTTCGTGCCCTGGTCTGGGAAGATCCCACATGCCGCGGAGCGGCTGGGCCCGTGAGCCATGGCCGCTGAGCCTGCGCGTCCGGAGCCTGTGCTCCGGCAATGGGAGAAGCCACAGCAGTGAGAGGCCCGCGTACCGCGAAAAAAAAGAAAATTGGCTTTAAAAGAGTTGTAACTATAAAATAAGCCTGATTTTCTTGTATAGTTCAAAACTAGAAATATATGTGTAATGTCGTAGTGTATATAAGGCAGTATCACCCACATTTCTCACTGCTTTTCAGTTCCAACCTCCGCTTTACGTGCCAACGAAACTTCAGGTGTGTTGTATTGCTCATCAAAGTACCACTTTTAGAAGATTGTACTTGAAGGGTTTTTTAATAGCTCTACAAAGACTGCTCTGCCATGCCACAGAAAAGCTTTTCCCTGTGTTAAGTGTACATTTAATCAACATTATGGCAATTATAGCTCTTCTAGAAGTCCTTCACCCTCTGTTTTGTGGCAGGAACTTTGTCTAGGATAAAACTGCCATGAGTAGAGGTAATTTGAAATTCATCCTTCTTCTATTTATGTCAGGATAAGTTAGGAGGGGGGCATGTATAACCCCCTGTTTTTTTTCTTGGTAATTGAGGGAATTAGACTTGAAATCTATTCTGAACCTCAAAGATAAATTGTTAGAATCTCCACCACTTAAAAATGTTGTGACACTATTTCTCAGTCATTGCTTTTGCACTGTTTTAATAATCTCGTTGGACATACCAATTGAGAAGCTGTTATGAGGCTTACTGCCATCGAAGTCCAAACTCGATGACTCTCTCAAAATAATTTTGTGTCCTTGATAAATATTTTACATGTGATTTTTTCTATAAAACTGCTTAAAGAAGAAATATTGTCTTTATATGTTTTCATCATGCTCTTCACTTGGTAGTTTATACTGTGTCTTTAACGCAGTTCTGCAAACCCACTGCGGCAGAGGGATGTTCTCCTTCAACAGTTTCAGTGAATACCCAGACTGCCAGGGAGCATACCCTGGTTTGGCTTCCCAGTTATCTGTTCAGTAGCACTGTATTTCATGTCTTAGGAAAAACTATTTGAAGAGCTCAGATATACAAATTACTCTTTCACCTACTTCAGATAATGATACTGTTGGATCATTAGTATTGACGTAGAAGAAATGCAGGCTCAGCCTTCCTATTGATCAGTCTTGATGGCTGTGAAAGCTAACACCACTTTCATCTGAAATAATAGGTCCCTACCGAGGAAGGTAGTAGTTGCTCTGAACTCTACATGGATCATGTCTCTTTCGAACTCATGGTTTAAGTCCTGGAGTGCCTATATGCCAAACCTGGATTTTATCTAGAGGATGTTGTCAAAGAAAGTAAATGATCTTGAAAAACTTCTGCTGTTTTAAATTTTTAATGAAACTGGGAAAACTTGGCTTGGCAATAGGAAGAAATACTTCAGGGAAGATATGGTAATAGTTTTTCCTTATTTGAAGAGTTGTTTGCCATATAGAAACTAGTAGACAGGTTCTGCATGCATCAGAAGAGGGTGGAACAAAGAGTATAAATTAACTTGGAAAATGATATTACTGATTCTGAACTAAAAGACTAACAAATCTGTTAAAACAGAATATAGCAATGAGAGAGTCAATTCCCATACCTGGTTAAGAACATGAAAGTGTGTTAGGTGCTTTGGGGATAGGAAATATGACTCTTCAACTCTTACGTGGACCCAACCCTCAAGAAGCTAATAGTACAATAATGCAAATAAGCATATTTGTAACTATAACAAGTAGAAAATAATGTTTTTATTAGATTGTACTGATAAAGTCCTGTGGGAAATAGATAAAGTCCTCATCACTTTTGAGTAGATAAACCATCAGTCTCTCCCTCTTAGTGCCTATTATCAGCGGTGGGCACCTGGTAGCTGGACTGTTTGCTTGAGAAAAGCTATAGAGGACCGATCTAGGAAAGGAAAGACATGAGATTTAATGGGTTAAATTCTGCCACTGGGACTCGGGCATGTTAGTAACTTCTGGGCCTCCATTTCCTCATCTAGAAAAAGAAAACTATAGTATCTCTCATGACTTAATAATAGAACTATTGTTAGGATCCATCTGGATAATGTTTGTAGAAGGGTTTTTTAAAAACTCAAAAATGCTATGCAAATATTAGGGATTGCTATGACATAAAATTTCATTTATCTTGCCTTACTATGTTTAGGCAAAGTAAATGCTGAACTGTTTTGACTTTCAGTAATACCCTTATAGAGACTAAATAGTATTTCAAGATAAGAATGCCTGAATAATATGCTGTTTATAGGTCTCTGCATTCTGTTTGTGTGTGTGTGGGTGTGTGTGTGCATGTGTGTGTACATGTATGTTAAGGAAAGACAATTTTTGGATAGCCATCATTATGATCTTGTAACAACCATCTGTTGCAAAGGAAAACTCTTGAAGTGATAGCATTTACACCCATACTAACAGACCCACTCACATTTCTTGTTAGTAGAAATATTTTTCATTGATTTTTAACATTGGAGAAACACAGACTGGTGTCCTTGGAAATACCATAGAGATGTGTTGACAGGATAATATAGGAAAAAAAGTGCTATTACATATAACTCTGTAGTTGTATGGTTAGTATTGAACATTAGACAAAGACAATGGAAAAAAGTCAACTTTAATAAAAAATAATTAGCTGGACCATAAAAATAGCAGTAGATAGTTCATTAAAGCGTATTCTCCAGGCCTTCCATAACTCCCTGTCCTTCTAATTCAGTGGTTCTCAACCTTGGCTGAGTAGTAGAATTACCTGGGGAGCTTTAGAATCCCCAGTGTCCAGACTGCACCCCTAACCAATTAATTCAGAATCTCTAGGGGTGAGAACCAGTTATCAGTATTTTTTAAAGCTCCCCAGGCAATTCCAGTGTGCACCAAGTTTGAGATCCACGTCCCCATATCTGTCCGTAGTACCATATTGGATTTATAAGCTGGAATGCTATTTTTGACTCTTTCTTTGTCTCCTTCATCCTTATTTAATCTTACGAAGTTCTGCAGATTCTCCCTTAGCTGTATTGGTTTGACCCTTACCATCCCCAGTAATGCTAGCCTAGCCAAGGCCTTTATAGCTTAATATCTACTTTTCTTCATCCAGTCCTTTCTAAATGGCATTACCAGACACTTTCAAACAAGTCTTTGAAACAGTTTTCACTTAAGACCCTATACTGCTTTAGCATCCTGAAACCCAGGATCCTTTCTAACCAAACTTTATTTAAACAATGAATTCTCTGATTGCTTATATTTCCTATTGCAACACTTTACAATTGGGAGGGAATTGAAGGATTAGGAAGATGAGTTATAAACTATTTTCCCTTGTAATCCTGGGATTCTGTAGAGGAACCTTGGGGCAGGCACTGTGGAGGGAGAAGGAGAGGGAGATGCTGAACAAGAGGCATATCTGTGTTCACTTTTCCCCCAACCCCAGCTCTTAATGCAACTAGAGCAGGTCCATTCTGCTTCCTTAACATATTTGAGTTAGGCTTAAGATTTCATTAGAACCAAAAAGAGGTTCACTGCTAAAAGAAAAAAACAACATTGAAAACCATGAAGGCTGATCCTCTCATTTCACATGACAGGAAACTAAGGCTCAGAGAGGTAAAGTGACTCAACCAAAGTCATATAGCTGAAATCTACCCTTTGTTCTGACTAGCGTGATCTCTCCACTCTCTCTGAAAAATAAGAAGACACGTTGTCATATTAGCTCATGACACAGGGCCTTATATGTACAGGTGTTTGGCAAATACTTGTTGAATGAACACTTGAATGAATGCTATTTTGCACTTCTCTGTTTCTGTTCATGCTGTTACCATAAGCACACCTTTTTTTTTTTTTAATCTCCCTTTCACATGTAAAAGCAATCCTTCAAGGCGTATCTCCTCCTACTTCTGCCTCAAAGTCTTTCCCTACACCCATGATTTGTAAAAGTAACTTATAAGGCTATATTTTAGCCTTTTCTTTAATACTGTCTTGTTCTCTAATTATTTTCTGGCTGTGTCTCCTCTTCTCCATAACAAGAAGGTACCTATGTACCTTGAAGTACAGATCCTTGCCACATATGCTGTTCTGTCTCCTCCAGCATAGTCAAAGCTTAATACATACTTGTTGGGTTGAATTGCTGGATTGTGCTGAAGCTATACCCTAGCTTTTATGCCCCTACTAACAGTAATTAAAACCCACTAGAATCAAATATCCCAAAATATGAAGTTTGAATTTTTACTCAGTATCAGAAATGCCCTTTTTCTTAAGGAATAGAACAAATGGAATTTTTATATCCACAAAATTCCTTTCCCATTAAATTAAACTCACATTCTTTTCATTTTGACCTCTCTCTCTTGTGTTTTGGGTTTTTTGTTTGGTTTTTTTTTTTTTTTTTTTTTTTTTTTTAGCAAAAGATTGCAACAGGAAAAGAAAGTAGATTAAATAATTTGTTGTCTGCCAGAATTTTTTTCCTGAGGTCTCTAAGTACTCACAGTCTTGGTCGCTTAGCAGACTAGCCCTTAAAAGCAAGGCCAAACTGTAGCTTTATGGGAAAAAAATTGGGAAATGTCCAATCCAGTGTAAGCCAACTCACAGTTGCCTTCCTTGTTCAAAGCCACATTGGCTGGATCAGCTGGAATTTTCTTTTGAAGAAAAGAGTGTTCCTGGATTGGTTTCAGGCCCTTTTCTTCACAGGAGTCATTCTAGCATTCTCCACAGAGTTCTTTATAAGCTAGTAAGAAAAGTGATTCTATCATTTTCCCTGTAAAAGTACTCAAATGTATGATGTGTCCCTTACAAATTTACTTTGATGACCTTCCCACTAAATGTCCATCTTCTTCCTTAGAACACTGCAGTGTATCCAGGAACATTCCATGACAAGCAGCTCAAGCATTTAGAATTCTTGGTATGATTTGCTTTAATATAGTATTCTTTTCATTCATTCACTGACATTCATGCACTAGTTTATTCAGTAACTAGTCACTGACCCCCTCAGAGAAGCAACAAAATACTTAAGAAAATGGACTTGCATGTGAGCTCTTGAACTTAATAGATATTTGAGCATAGGCACATTGCTCACCTTCTCCAGATCTCAATTTTATAATCTGTAAAGTGATCATAATAACAGCACTATTGCATCAGGTGATCGTGAGGAATACATAATTCCTATGAGTATCTTAGCATAGTGGCTGGCATCAGGTATGTATTCAAATATTGTGTTATTCTTATGGCACATAAAAGTTCTCTACTAGGCAGCCTGCTAAGGATACCAGAACCAATAAGGCATGTTTCTTGCTGCTAGGGAGCTCAAAATCTAGTGGGGGAGAGAGACATCTAGGTAGGTATAGTTTTACTATATAAAATAACAAGTACCATAATTGAGGTATATGCAATGGACTGTGGGAGCCAAAAGAGGGTACCTCTTAATCTGGGGAGGGGATAGTTGGAGAAAGCACAGAGAGGTGATGGTTTAATCTGAATCTGAAGAACGCGTAGGCAGTTGCTAAGTGACAAGGCATAAGGTGAAATGAGAATGCGTAGCACGGAAGCCCGTGCAAAGGCATGGAAGCGTGAGAGCAAATGACGTAACCTCGGAAGAGCAAGTCTGTTCCATGCTTGCAGTGCGCGGGACGATGGGAGATGAGATTGGGCTTGTGGTGGTGTCAGCCTGTTCCCTTGACTATTCTTCCAGACTTGTTACCTGTTGCTAAGGAGAATTGAAACCACCCCAGAATGGGAGTCCAGAGGTAGTTGGCTGCAGTGAGGAAGTGACGCCTTGTACTTGGTGTGTGGTGCCATTACCACAACTACAAAATGTAGATAGCAAAAACCTCAAAAGAGGATGGAAAGACTGGGTAGAGGGACAAAAGGAGTCAAACGGTATGTGGAAGGAGACTCTTGTACCTTGATTTTGGACACGTACTACACATTTTAATAGGTACACTCACTACTGCCTTATTTTTATGCCTATAGAGTCCATACTTGGTCTCAAAAGTCAGACCATTTTAGAAGAGTGCTCTTGGCACTTTAGGAACTAATTCCCTTTGGGGAAACTTGCTTTCAATGAAACAAAGAGGCCGTGTAGTATAGTGGAATCACTCTACACTTTAGACTTAGGATACCTAGGACCTGGAATTGATTCTTCTGCTGACAAACGTTCCTAAGTACTGGGCCTCAGATTTCTCTTGTGTCAAATGAATGGCATATACCAGACAATGTAGAAGTTGATTTCAGTTCTTAAGCTCTGTCATTCAAAGTTTCTAAAATACAAGTTGTTTTTAAAAAATGGCACGTTGGAACTTTTAGTGAATGTAGAAACTGAGACAGGTAATACAGGACAAATACTATCTTTTTGATAAGGACAAGTTCTGAGAAACTGAAGCAAAGAGGCATTTTAAGAGGGGTGGGGAAATAGCCTTAAATTATGTGCAGTAAAAGCAAGAAACCAAGGAAAATTGAGCCTTTAAACCACCTTGCTTCTCATATACACACAACCAGTAAGTAACAAGGAAATGTTGGTTTAAAAAGATAAAACAAAACTATTATAAGAGGGTAGAAAGTTAGACTATTATCAGGAAGGGAGTAGGTTAGACTAAAGCTGGTATATTTTAAGAAGTGGGATCCACAAGTTAGCTCAAACAGTATACATTCTAAGATGCTTTTATAGCTCCCAGTCTTTATCCAAGAGCCAGTAACCCATTTTGTAAATTATACGGAGATCACAGGGTAGGTGACACTGTATGTAAGAATTTGAAAGCCATTCCTCCCTCCTTCCATTAAAATATATTCTCTTTGTCATGTATATGCCGTGAGATACTGTGTTTATAAATATACAAAGTTTTATGAAAGCTCAGTGTTTAACTTCAATGTATAAGAATATACTAATACAGTTATTGAATTGTTATTTGCAGTGGTATAGAATAACACAGATCACTAAGTAACCTAGACTAGTTTTTGAAGAACAAATTATTCCAGACAAATTCAATTTCCTTTCATGGTAAAAATGACAGGCCATGTATTACATGTAGGGGTAGATGGTGAGTTGGGATAAAATAGTATGGTATCTTCAATCTCAGATGATGTCATCAATGAACTGGACATAAAATTTTTTATTGTTGCGTTGATTTTTACCCACTAGGGAGTAGCCAGCATCCTTGTGTAGTTAGCCATGATTTACTTACATTTAGGAAAGTATACCAAGGACATCTTCCACGGTCCATGGTGACTGGGGTTATTCGTAAAGATCTCTGTCAAGGTATGCTCACCAGGCTTTTGGGTGAAGTACTCTCTCTTTGATCTTGAAATTATTTTTAGACTTATTTGCTCAGCTATTGGCACTCAGTCATAAATTTGCCCCACCACAGTGATCCTAATTAATCATCAGTTAACAAGAAAGTGTGAAAAGCTCTCACAGCCTAGAAGAGCTTAAGAAGACATGAAAACTAAAAGCAATACGGTATTCTGAATGTGATTCTGGGACAGAAAAGGAACATTGGGTAAAAACTAAAGAAACCGGAACAAAGTATGTACTTTAGCTGATTATATTGTATCAATATTGGTTCACTGGTTGTGACAAGTCTACCATACTAAACTAATGTAAGATACTAACAATATAAGAAACTAGGTGTGGGGTATACAGGAACTCTGTACTATGTTTGCAACTTTTCTCTAAATCTAAAATATTCTAAAAAAGTCAGCCGATTCTCCCTCCCTCTGAAACCTTATTCAGTATATGTTGCATCTTATTTCGGCTTCACATATCTAGAAAAATTAGAAGTACAGAAAAGAACAGGAAAAGTAAGAGAAGGTGAGGGAAGATAAAATGTCTAAGTGAGTTAAACTTACCTGGCGTAACAAAGAGAACAGCGTGTGGGGATTCTGAAAATTGTTTCCAATTTTATGAAAGGTATTCACAAATATGTCACTGAAAAGAAGACAAAAGGAAACAGACTTGAATTATAGACAGAATTTAATTTAGAAAAATAATTTTTTAAAACAAAAGGTTGATTTACTATCAAAATAGCTTGATAAAAGTAAAAGCAAATGTGGGAAACTTTTTTAAAAGAAAAGGATTATCTCCACTGTTCTATACAGTAGCCACTGGTCACATGTGGCTATTTAAATACAACTAGTAAAATAAAATAAACATTCAGTTCCTCATTTGCTCTAGCCATATTTCATGTGCTCATATGTTGCTAGTGGTTACCATATTGGACACTTCATTTACACATACAGTATGATTTAAGGGAGGCAGGAATGGAGAGGGAAGTGAGAAAATCAGGATTCCAGTTTGGTGCTTAATAGCTGCATTCATCCATTCATTGCATACAATATCAAGTACCTCCTATGTTTCGGACAATAATAATGAGAATGTTATTAATAATATATTAATATATAAAAATTAGCTATGTAAGGAGGTACTATTTGATCATAGTACATGTATTACTTCATTTAATTATCCAGCAGTTTATATGATAGATACTATCATTATCCCTACTTTAACAGGTGAAGAAACTGAGACTCAGATATGGTAAAACAACTTTTTTGATGGTTACCCACCAAGTAATTGCTAGCACTAGGCACTTGTGCTGCAAGCCAGGTCCATCTGACTCCAGACTCCAAGTTCTTACTTGCCGTGCTATATTGTCACTACACTACACCGTGCAGGGCCATGAAGATACAATGAAGAACAATGAACACCATCCCTGCCCCAGAGAGCATGTAGTTTTAACCTATCTGAGCTTCAGTTTCCTCTTTGCAGGCTGGGATAAGTTAATGGCACAGTGTGGCTTCATTACTAGACCTTTTATAAATCCCAGGCAATTAAATGCAGGCTTTAATGAAACTAGTACATGTAATTGTCAGTGTAATTTTTGAACATCTCCTCTCCTTGGGAAAGGCATAGTAATCTTGGAGAGTTCACTGAACTTGAGCTCATGCACTGGAATCTTTGGGAAAGGCATCATCTAGGATAAGATGAAGACAAAAAAATGAACTATGTTTATATTCTTGGCTTAAAAATTCCCCTTGTCCAGAGGAGAATCAGCTGTCAGATTCAACTTAGTACAGGAAACGGTAGAAATGAAGTCTGTTTCTATAGCTCTCTCCCCTTGGGGACCCAGTGTCTCACAACAAGTACGTTTCTATTTGAAGAAATCCTTAAGTGAATCCCATATCCCAAGGTAGATGTTTATTTATACTTTCCAGATCCAGTTCCATGGCTCCACATTTAGGGCAAGTTAATTCGAACACTGCCTACCTACATCTCTTCTAAATAAGGGACTTCATTTTATTTTGAATAATCTTTCCTCATTATGAGCTACTTAGTTCCTGCCCTCCCACACATATTTATATTTTCTAAGCAGAAATTCTGTGCAGTTATGTGTTGGCATTAAAAATATATCAATAATATAAAGTGTAACTTTGTGGTCCCCTATTGTACTTCGTTATATATTTTTACTATTTGGAAAGATACAGGAATCACAGTTTATAGAAATTAAGGTAGAATAAATCTCATATCCAAGGAAATGTGCCAAGTGAGAGAGGGTAAAACAGCTTATAAAACAAGTTACAGTTTCCTCAAAATATGTGGTTGATGCAAATAAGATACTGAGCTGAGGGGTCTGTACCCAAGAGACAAGCTGTATAATTATTTGACTCTGAGTAACGGAAGAGTTTAAACTTAACTGTACACATCATCATCGCTCTTTGTCGTTGTTACTGTTTTTGTTGTTTCGTTATGCTGGCAGAAGCATGGAAGCCAAATAATGACTACAGCACTTTGTTTTTCACATAGAGGATTTCTGCTTGGATTTCCATGAGGTCATATATGGATGCTTCTTCAGTAAATCAATCCAAATATTTGTGAAGCACCTACTGTGTGTAAGACACTTACTAAATCCCTCTAGGAGCTTACCGTCTAATTAGAGGAGACATAGGATATACACTTCAAAATGTAACTAAGGCATTCAAGCCTTTCTTACAGACCTAGTAGGGGGCACTTCATCCTATAAATGTGTGTCCCAAGCTCCTCCTTTAGTATCTTAGCTTTCTCTTTTTCATAGATACGAAAAATTTCCATAATAAATCTTGGTAAGCAGATTAAGAATTCTCCTCTTTAACAAAACTAATCATGTAGAATTATTTTTAAATGTTACATTAGAACCATTGAAATAACTTCAGTTATCTCATTGTTAAATATTTTCTTAATTCTACATTATGACTGAAGAGTGAAGGGAAAAAATGGAGAGAGGGAGATAGCTCTTACCTGGGAACAAACCCAATAGATTGTTAAGGAAGTTCAAAGTAAAACAATTATCAATTTAATTAACAATTAAACACGGATGATTTGGAATCTCTTTGTTAGCTATTTATGACAGATGTGTAATACTTTGACATTAATTTAGACACTGGCATTTCTAGAGTCTTGCCATATTGCCAGGATATTTCTGTCTCAGTAATATATTGATTATATTATTGTAATGAGTTGACCAATGACTCCCAGAGTTATAAAGAAATTATACTAAATTTATCTGAGAGAAGTAATGATGAAAACTTTGGAACTATTATATGCATGTTTGACATCGTCATATTAACACTCGCCTATTGTGTGACTTGACATCAGCCTATGCTTTTTAATGTGAATCAGAAGCTGTAATTCTTTGATGTTATTATAGTACTTACCACATTGATTGGTGCTTAAAATACAGTAAAAATCCTCTCCAGTTATTAAAAAATCTACAGGAAAAATTAGATACATGAAATTTTGATTTTGGTTGTTGTCCTGAAAATGTTCATGGGTGCTCAGTTTTTAAAACTTCATCAGTTACCTTTCAGTTGCGGATACATTGACCCTGATACGTAGACAGGTGAGAGGTAACTGTGTATATGGCTGTAAATTACCAATCTGTTCTTAAATCAAGAGGCAAACAGTGTTTGCAGATGACATGATACTATACATAGAGAATCCTAAAGATGCTACCAGAAAACTACTAGAGCTAATCAATGAATTTGGTAAAGTAGCAGGATACAAAATTAATGCACAGAAATCTCTGGCATTCCTATATACTAATGATGAAAAATCTGAAAGTGAAATCAAGAAAACACTCCCATTTACCATTGCAACAAAAAGAATAAAATATCTAGGAATAAACCTACCTAAGGATACGAAAGACCTGTATGCAGAAAATTATAAGACACTGATGAAAGAAATTAAAGATGATACAAATAGATGGAGAGATATACCATGTTCTTGGATGGGAAGAATCAACATTGTGCAAATGACTCTACTACCCAAAGCAATCTACAGATTCAATGCAATCCCTATCAAACTACCACTGGCATTTTTCACAGAACTAGAACAAAAAATTTCGCAATTTGTATGGAAACACAAAAGACCCCGAATAGCCAAAGCAATCTTGAGAACGAAAAAAGGAGCTGGAGGAATAAGGCTCCCTGACTTCAGACTATATTACAAAGCAACAGTAATCAAGACAGTATGGTACTGGCACAAAAACAGAAAGATAGATCAGTGGAACAGGATAGAAAGCCCAGAGATAAACCCACGCACATATGGACACCTTATCTTTGATAAAGGAGGCAGGAATGTACAGTGGAGAAAGGACAGCCTCTTCAATAAATGGTGCTGGGAAAACTGGACAGGTACATGTAAAAGTATGAGATTAGATCACTCCCTAACACCATACACAAAAATAAGCTCAAAATGGATTAAAGACCTAAATGTAAGGCCAGAAACTATCAAACTCTTAGAAGAAAACATAGGAAGAACACTCTATGACATAAATCACAGCAAGATCCTTTCTGACCCACCTCCTAGAGTAATGGAAATAAAAACAAAAATAAACAAATGGGACCTAATGAAACTTCAAAGCTTTTGCACAGCAAAGGAAACCATAACCAAGACCAAAAGACAACCCTCAGAATGGGAGAAAACATTTGCAAATGAAGCAACTGACAAAGGATTAATCTCCAAAACATACAAGCAGCTCATGCAGCTCAATAACAAAAAAACAAACAACCCCATCCAAAAATGGGCAGAAGACCTAAATAGACATTTCTCCAAAGAAGATATACAGAATGCCAACAAACTCATGAAAGAATGCTCAACATCATTAATCATTAGAGAAATGCAAATCAAAACTACAATGAGATATCATCTCACACCAGTCAGAATGGCCATCATCAAAAAATCTAGAAACAATAAATGCTGGAGAGGGTGTGGAGAAAAGGGGACACTCTTGCACTGCTGGTGGGAATGTGAATTGGTTCAGCCACTGTGGAGAACAGTATGGAGGTTCCTTAAAAAACTACAGATAGAATTACCATATGACCCAGCAATCCCACTACTTGGCATATACCCTGAGAAAACCAAAATTCAAAAAGAGTCATGTACCAAAATGTTCATTGCAGCTCTATTTACAATAGCCAGGACATGGAAACAACCTAAGCGCCCATCATCGGATGAATGGATAAAGAAGATGTGGCACATATACACAATGGAATATTACTCAGCCTTAAAAAGAAATGAAATTGAGCTATTTGTAATGAGATGGATAGACCTAGAGTCTGTCATACAGAGTGAAGTAAGTCAGAAAGAAAAAGACAAATACCGTATGCTAACACATATATATGGAATTTAAGGGAAAAAAAATGTCATGAAGAACCTAGGGGTAAGATAGGAATAAAGACGCAGACCTACTGGAGAACGGACTTGAGGGTATGGGGAGGGGGAGGGGTGAGTTTTGATAGGGCGAGAGAGAGTCATGGACATATACACACTAACAAACGTAGTAAGGTAGATAGCTGGGGGGAAGCAGCCGCAAGGCACAGGGATATTAGCTCGGTGCTTTGTGACAGCCTGGAAGGGTGGGATGGGGAGAGTGGGAGGGAGGGAGACGCAAGAGGGAAGACATATGGGAACATATGTATATGTATAGCTGATTCACTTTGTTATAAAGCAGAAACTAACACACCATTGTAAAGCAATTATACCCCAATAAAGATGTTTAAAAAAAAAAAAAAAAAAGAGGCAAACAGTAGGGCAGTTTGTCAGGAGGTAGTTCAGACTGCACATACTGCCGACACTAAATGCTTGTTTGGGATGTATTTTCATGGTCATAAGTTCCTTTTTGGCATGTTTTGTTCGTTATTGTTTGTAGCATGTAACACATCTGATAGCACTACCCTGTATCTTACATGACACCTCCAACATGCATGATCCCTTTAACCACTTTAAATGGTTAGTATGCTATGGAGGTTGATTCCCTTTTGTCTGCCTTTTTTTTTTTTTCCAGTCTCCTATTCATAACCCCCCCACCTGTGCTACACATGGAATATTTGCCAGTTGCTAAGGTGTGGAAAAATGGATGATGGCAGTTTACATGCCACGCCTTCACTCACGGAGAAGGGGCACATTGCGTCTCCAGGCAATCACAAGCTGGTACAATGTCTTGTGAAATACTGTTTGCCAAGTCATGCCAGCTGGGTAGATAATGTGAGTCATCATGTGATCTAGCAGTTCGTATTCCAGTCTGATCTTGATGTTACAGTTGGTTAAGTATTACTGATGAACCAATCATGTTCCTAAAATAAACCAATAGCATCCCTTCTCCAAAAAATAAACTGTACTACAGATTACAGTCTTGTCATAAAGGCCAAAAGTCTTTTCTCTTTTCCAAATTCGTTTTACTGTACTGTGCATATATATCAGGTGTTCAGTGTATTTTGAGGAAGATATCAGTTACTGAAAATGCTTCATTCATAAAAGATAAGCATTCATGGTGGCATTGTTATTCTATATATCTACCACGAACTTGAATTAGGTAGTTATTTTGTACAATGAATGAACTCGTTTTTATGGGTTTTGTTTTTTTTTGTTTGCTTCTAAACAATCAAGACCTATTTTCAAAAGCCACCTTACTCTTATTCTAACCTAAAGTTGCCAGCCGACATTATGTGCTATAGTATTAACACTGCATCATTTTAATATTTGACATAATGCTTTGTGGCAGCTAAAATTTTAAAGGGATCACATTTATTTTAAGATCATTATAAAATTATTGTAGTGCACCCAAGCAGATCGCTCTAGTTTTGCTAAAGCCAGGCTTTTCTGTCCATCAGAATTACCTTTTTGCACCTTTTTTTCTACCTAATAAAAGAACGTAAGTCTTGTGGTCATAATTACTTAGATATTCCATTAATGTACAAACTGTTTGAACATCCTTTGCTCCCTATAAGAGTAGGTATCAATACTTCCTTCAACAAACACTAGAAGGTTATGAATGGGAATTCAAGTTTTCTTTTTTTTTTGCGGTACCCGGGCCTCTCACTGTTGTGGCCTCCCCCGTTGCGGAGCACAGGCTCCGGACGCGCAGGCTCAGCGGCCATGGCTCACGGGCCCAGCCGCTCTGTGGCATGTGGGATCTTCCCGGACCAGGGCACGAACCCGCATCCCCTGCATCGGCAGGCGGACTCTCAACCACTGCGCCACCAGGGAAGCCCTTTAAGTTTTCTTTTATTAAGTCATACATGTCTGTGTTGTAAGGATAACCATTTTTAATCATAGAAGTCCTCAGCAATTAGAAGGGAACATTTTTGTCACTAGGGAGGTAGAGGCTAACACCTTGATGTACATTAGTTTTGTTTCTTTGAGAGTCTGCTCAGCAGATTATAACTTGTGAAATCTTTGTCATCTCTTTGGAAGAAAGCCTCAAGAATAACTTGAAATGTAGAATCCATACAAGGAAGTAGTCTTATTCAGCCTTGCTATGACCGACAGTTTGATTGTAGAATGTGCCATTTCATTGTATCTTCAATCTACAAATTTTAAAATGCATTTTCTTTTTCAACCCATAAATGTACTATAACAATTAGAGATTCATTCACACAATAATTGCCCTTATCTCTTAGTTTCTAAAATCAGAAGTGAATGTTTAGTTCTTATTAGGTGTATGGATTTATAAGAGAATGTATCCCAAAATGTGAGAAAAATGACAATCATATTTCAAGTGTTTTTTGACCAACTGTTTTTTCAGTTTAGAAATGTAGATAAATAAAAGGAGTGGTTAAATTGATTAGTACAACAGATGCCTTTCCTTTCCTTTAAGTATGTGATAGGAGGTTTGTTAACTATGCTGCTAGGGAATTTTTCCTGAAGTCAGTCCTAAATCTCATCTAAGTTTTACCCCATTTTAAGCCTTGCTTTAACTAGAAATAGAAAAAAAATGCTTTTTCTAATCACTGTGTAATATTGTTTTATGGTTTCTTATGAAGAGCTGGGATTCTACTCGAATAAGGTTTCATTCCTATCTCTACCAGCTAACCAGTGTCCTTGGGTATTGCTAATTAAACATTTACCTTACTTGACCTTTCAGCAAAGTTCAACAATGTTGACCACTGCCTCCTTTTTCGTATACTTTCTTCTTACGGTTGACCATGATCTCCCGGTTTTCTTCTTAGCTTAGTAGTATAGCCTTCTCATTATCCTTTACTGGTTCTTCTTCTTTTTGAACTCTACATGTTAGAGTGTCTCCCAGGGCTTGGCCCTTTTTAACCTACACACTCTCTGTACATGATTTCATCCAGCCTCATGCTGTCTTTAAATACCATCTTCAGGGGAGCTAATGGCTCCCAAGTATTTTTCTCTGGTCACGATGCCCTTGAAATCACCAGATTTCTGAATCTAACTGCCTACTGGACATCTCCACTTAGATGTCCTGTAGGCATCTACTAACTGAAGAAGACAAATGGATAACTTTTGTCTCCCCAAATGTGCACCTCTCCCAGGCTTCGTATCAGAGTATATAGCGCTGTTTACTTGGTTGCTAAAACTAAAACCCTCTGAGCTACCCTTGATTATACTCTTTCCCTCAGTTTGAGCTGCTGCTAATCATCAGGACAATAGCTGTTCTCTTGGCAAAGCATATGAGGCAGTTCTTGTCATTTGGGGTTAGAAGAAGCCTTTCCCGACCATGAGAACCAATGTAGATACTTGGTCATTTTCCATTGTATCGTATCAGTTTAATTCTCTGAATACCTCTTACCTCTATCAGATGTTTTTCTTTTTTGTTAATTTAACTTGCTTATTTTTCTATTTTCTTTGTTATTTGTGGAGGTTTTGTTGTTGTTTCTTTCTCTGAACTCTGTGAGACAGTTAGTAAAATAGTCATTGAGTAAATGAATGTTTGCTTGTTTGTTCATTCATTCATAGTCATAAACACATACTGAGCACCGTTCATGTTCCAGGCACTGTGCTAAGGATATAGAGTTGATTAAAATGCAGTTCTTGCCTTCAAGGGTTTCACAATTTAATGGGGCAGAGAGCCACACAAATAAACAATTACAGTACAGTGTGAAGAATGCAACAGCGGAAGCCTGCCCAAAGTACAGAAGCAGCTTAGAACAAGATGTGGTTAACCCTAAAGGAGGATATGGAGTTGGAGGGACCCCAGTGGAAGGAGGATTTATATGAGTTTTAAAACATGAATGGGACTTTTAAGTAAACAATAGGAAAAGAATAGGGATTTCCACTGAGATGCTAGCATATGCCAAGGCACAGTGGTATGCAGTAACTGGGAAATATGTGCCAGTGTCTGTTCTTGCTAAAACATGGAATGTAATCGGAGAATGAAGGGAGTCGAGTTGGAAAGGCAGCCGTAGGCAGAAAGGGCCTGGTTTTTCCTACTAAGAAGCTTAGACTTCATCCTGTGGGTAAACTAATGAATTCTGACCATTTTTAAGCAGGTAATAAATATGTTTACATTTTAATTTTAGAAAGATATATATATTTTTAAGCAATGGTATGGGGGA
Source organism: Phocoena sinus (assembly GCF_008692025.1). NCBI lineage: Eukaryota > Metazoa > Chordata > Mammalia > Artiodactyla > Phocoenidae > Phocoena > Phocoena sinus. The sequence goes on from NC_045769.1 coordinate 69,178,696, forward strand.
GGGATTTAGAGGCAAGGAGACTAGTTAGGAGGGCAGACAAGAGATAAAGGCCTGAATGATGCAAACATGTTAGGGATGAAGCAAAGAATACAGAAATGGAGAAAGAAGTCAGAGGTGAATGCAGAGTGGTTCAGAGTGGGAATGAAGGAGAAGGGATGAAGCCAGGGTTTCTATCTCTGGATACTAGGCCTCTGGGGTGACACTAACCAAAAAGAGGGTACAGAAAGGAAAACAGGTTCATATGAGAATACTTTTTTTGATAAATACAGTATATATTGAGTGATTTATATATTATAGAGAGAGAGAGACAGAGAGAGTGTGTGTGTCACTGTGCTTGGTACTCTTTTTTTTTAATTTTTTTTTAAGGAATTTAGATTTAGACTTCCCAAGTTGGAGAATTTACAGAAAACCCTCTGCTGTGTAAAAAATGATCAGAATATTTTTTCAAACCCCAAAGTCTAGTCCTAATTTTGCCAGTAGCTAACTGTGTGATTGTGGCATTTCTCTGTCCTTTTTTATTTGTGTTGGAATAAGCATTGGAACCTAGAACTCTTAACTTCTAGTACACCATCTTGACCTACCTCTCAACATAACGATTCATATTATCCCCAATTCTGACTCTCCTGTGGTCCTGAAAACTCATATAACTTTGGGCAGTTGGAGCAGACAGCTCCTCCTTTGCTGACTTGTCTCTTCAGTGCGTAACTCTGTTGGGCATAGGGTTATGCTGAGGAAGGGGGAAGAGAGAAAACCAGTGCCCTCTATCTCTGGTCCTTTGGAGGATTCAGCGCAAGTTAATGTAGCGCTTGGTGACTTGGGATTTGCTTGAGAGAGACTCTGCCCTTTACTCCTTCCTGTGTTCACATTCTTTCTACTACACTCAAGTTTCAAAACCAGACCCAGATGTAGTAATGTGTGATTGTAAAGGAAGAGGGTCAACTTCAGTTCTGACATATATTTGCACATCCTGGGGTTTTAAACAAATAATATGAGTGTTCATTGCTGATTCATGTTTTCCTTTTGGTCCCTAGATCCTTTTCTCCTGCAGTCACGTGGCATGCACCATGGTGGCTCTCATCATATAATGCATTCTGGGTTCTCCTAAATCCTAAAGCACTTTGTAAAAATAAAACCATAGGTCTCATTTTTCTGATGAAGAGAGCAAGGCATACAGAGGTTTTACAAAGTGATACAACAAATAAAGGGGGAAAAAGAATCCAGGATCATTTTTTTTTCACTCTCCATTAAATGATACTCTCTCATGCTTTTCTGTTGTCAAAAGCCCTCTCTACATTCTGTATTGTTAGGTCATCATCTCCTATAGTTTGCACAATATGGTGTATTATGGATTGCTCACAAAGCAGCAGATATGAATTCTTTATAATGGATTTATTCTTTTCAATTTTTTGTCATCTTTGGGCTTAATAGAAATAGTTCAGCATGTTATATTGTGTGATCTTTTCCTAAATAGATAAAAGATTTCTGTGTTTTGAAGGAAACATTTATATTGGTTAATTTGCTGCATTGCCTGCAGGAATGTTAGTCTGTAGGTGGAAAACAACTGTTTCCTGACAAGATTTTCTTTAACTCTGCTAGAAACTCTTATTTTCACAGTAAAATAAAGAGAAGGAATCCATAAACAATTAAAGAACGATATCTTGAGGAATGTTTACCATCCCGAAGACAGAACATCTAAGAATGTGTCACAAAGATGTCTTTTCTTACATGAAGAAAGGCTTTTTCTTAATTCCCTTCCCAGCTTGTAAACCATGACACCACGGATGGAGTGGGCACGCAAACATGAACTAGACATTTTCTCCCTGGATAGAAAGTTCCCTGCCTGCTCTTTGGAAAGCAACTAGTCTAACTATAATAGAAAAAGAGTGTGTGCTTTCCTTAAAGAAATTAAACGCCACTGTCCACAATGTGCAAAAGACTGTGAAATTGAAAGTGTGTCCCAGGAGTGGATAAAAAAATAATAATACGTGGCAACTCAAAAACAGACCACTGGCAAATAATCAATTATCTTCTGAATTACTATACAAAACTACAGTTCATTTTGCTGGCTCATTGGGGAAACAGCTCCTACACAGGAGGCAGTCAGTTTAGACTGGGGAATTATTTTCAATTTTACTTCCAGGGTACCTTCCTGTAAACATCCACTGTCCGGCATACTGGTGTGATGCAATGTTAAAGCTCACATGATTGGTTTGCAGAACTAACCATGAAATAGCAAACTCATTCAAAAAGAAATCTGTTGCCTGTTTCATCTTTGTGGTTTTAGTGTTGACTCACATAGCTTAATTTTTAAACCTGGGGTAACAGTTAAACTTTCCTAAAGATTAAAGATGTGTTAAGTAGAATTTTGCTGGGGTAGCACTATTTAGTGAACTCGAGTTGAATCTGTTTGGTCTACAGATAGGTTTAAGCATAGGTTTAAGCATAGGAAAGAGGAAAAGGAATGATGTTTTACTACTGGCTACTCATATAGATAAAAATGGGTAGAAATTTAGACTGTTTTAGAAGGACAGCTATGATGAATAAATAGGGGGGAAAGTGCTAATGGCTGGCTGGCTGGGGTTTTGTGTCAGTGAAAATTTAAGTGAACCATAAAATGTACATATTGGAGTTTAATAAATGATACATATTTCTGATGACTTTCCAGAAATGTAGGCCCATAGAAATGTAGAAAATTATCCAGCATCTCTCTAACTGAAGAAGAGTATCATAGATGAAGCAGCTTTAGAAACCAGCTGAAGGAAAGACTGTAAAGGAAGGAAATATTGCAACAGAGAAATCTTCACTTCTCATTCCTTTCTTAAATGGGGAGGAAAATTTACTCAAAATCTTACCAGAGTTTAAGTCCCCCTAATACAGAGTACAAAGGATCCATTCCTTCAGTTATAAGACCCACTCCTCTCCCCCAGGTAGTCAGTCCTGATTACACCCAGCCTGTCCCCTACTATACACAGACCCACATGCACATGCGTATAATTACACCCATTTACGGATGAGGACATAGATGCTAATTGCCCACAGACAGACAACTAATAAATGGCAGTACTGGGGTTTATCAAATCATGTTTAGTCATTAAAGTGTCTTTGTTTCAACTCCTAAGTCACTTTGTCTATAGGCCAAAGAGTAAACTTTTTTTTTTTCTGACATTTAAAATTCAGAATAGTTCTTCAACAGCTTGCTAACTTACTCTGTCATAACATACTTAGTCTTCATCTGTTCTCCAGCCATCCTTAAAAATTTTTTTTTCTTATGCAGTTAATATATACTCATGGTTTAAAAAGAAGAAGAAATTCAAACAGTATCAATACAAAGGAGTATATAGTAAGAATAAGTCTAATTCTTCCCTGCGCTGGGGTATCCCACCTCAGGGGTACCCATCTTCCCAGTATTGTCCCAAATCAAAGATTCTTTGTATACGCAAACGTTTACGTATATATCCTCCCCTGCTTTTCCGGTTTACATGGAAGGTAACACACCGTACACGGTTTTGCTTGTTGCTCTTTCTTACTTCAGCTATTAGCAAAACCTCAGTCAGGTCTGATTAGTACACCGAAGGTGAAATTACTTGCTGTGTTGTAATATAAGAGGCCGTATGAAATGAAGTCTTTGACTTGCCTCTCTCTCAACTTGTAAAGAATAGAATATTCTCTCTTTGTATCTTGCAGGCATTATTAATTGATATGTTGTCAGCACTTCCATAAATATTTCTATGCTGTAGCGATTTTTCTCACTGAAATACACGCTGTGACAATTCAGCATATTTCTCCACCTATTGGATCAGATACCATCAGTGAGAAGAGAGTGAAGCAACTCTTTTTTTTTTTTTTTTTGATCTTGGGGTCTTCTTATTTATTTATTTATTTATTTTTGGCTGTGTTGGGTCTTCGTTTCTGTGCGAGGGCTTTCTCTAGTTCTGGCAAGCAGGGGCCACTCTTCATCACGGCGCGTGGGCCTCTCACTATCGTGGCCTCTCTTGTTGCCGAGCACGGGCTCCAGACTCGCAGGCTCAGCAGTTGTGGCTCCCGGGCCTAGTTGCTCCGTGGCATGTGGGATCCTCCCAGACCAGGGCTCGAACCCGTGTCCCCTGCCTTAGCAGGCAGACTCTCAACCACTGCGCCACCAGGGAAGCCTGAAGCAACTCTTACTAGGTGCAATTCTTTCACGTCTAAATTACATTATGCTGCATTGAATACTATTATGAAAGTTTGGAATAGTATAGCACTACACAACCATTTAGGCTACCCAGAGGCCTTCAGAAAACTGACAAATCTCGAAAGAGGGAGTTGACTCTTTTTATACAATAAGATCAAAACCATGACAAGTTATTTTCCCCTTAATCCTTTTTTAAAAATGTACTACAATATTCAGCCTCCTTTATTGGTAATTTTCTTGCTCATTAATACATCAGTGGTTGCATTTATGAGTTCTGAAGCTTATTTTTTATATTGGCATTTAGATAACATGACTAAAATTGTGTTTTATCACTGTGCACTGTTGTTAGACATACCAGGTGTTTCAGTGACAATCTCTGCTAATTTAGGAAAAGGAAAAAAAAAGATTCATCTGAGTTTTGTCCCCCAACAAATAATAACAATCTAATTACCATTGTAAGAAATGCTTATAAAAGAGCCTATTCTTTTCACTTTCTCAGAAGCCAGTTGATTTCTCCCCCTTCATAAAGTGACCAAAATATTTCAGGCCAATTGAGATGATGCTCTGGGATTAACTCAAGAAATGGATTTTCATTAGATTAGATTTAGAATTTCATTCAGTATCCGGGGATAGTCTAGGTACATTCCTGTACTCCTTGAGGGCTCTATTTGCCCAGGAGTTTCTGGATCACATCTTCCAATTCAGAAGAATATGTAGTTCGATTTTGCACATGGAAATGCATTTGGTAATGCATTTAAAGAATGCTTTGGGTATTACTGAGAACAGAATTTCCTAGGAATGTAGGTTTGCAGTTGGGGTTAGTACACTAGTTCATCTCAAATTATTGAACAAGTAATAGCTATGACAATAGAGCAGTGTACATTCCAAATTTCTTCTGGGGGCATTTCCCCAAAATATTTTTTCTTGCTTTGTTCCATTTTGATGTTCATCTTGTTTCTCATTTTGTTTCCAAAAAGTAATTTGGGTTTTTAAACAAATCTGTTGAACTTATCATTCCTTCTTTAGATTTTTTTTTTTTTTTTACATAATTACTGTAGAATTTCTGGGTATTTATCAGGCAAAGAATACATTTATGGTCCCCTTAGAGGGTTGGGTAGAGGGAAACATTCATTTGTGCATACAGGTGATGTGGTTGCTTTTATTCTTTTCTGGCTATGAAACCATGCGTTGGGTACAGGGAGTGGTTGGATGAATGTTCAAGAACACTCACAGCATAATGTAATTTAGGCATGAAAGAATTGACGCACCTAGTAAGAGTTGCTTCACTCTCTTCTCACTGATGGCATACAAGAATAGGTGAGAGAAGGAGGCGATGCTTCCCAAGAAGGGCTGCTTATATGTGCTCACTCCTCAGCGTGCCCACTGCAGATCCTGGACTGCCACAGCCGGGGTCCTAGCCCTCAATCCCCTTCTACACAGGCCAACATCCCACAAATGCTGCTGTGAGATGCCTAGGGGGTTCCTCTACTTTTTAAGGAACCACTTAGCTACCACAAGCATGGGCTCCCTAAGACTATCCAGTAATATCTATTCCCCCAAGTACAAATTATTCCTCCCAAGAAAGAAAATATCAGGATTTTTTATTAAAACAGCAACAGAAAGGTCTGACAATGACTGTTCTCTAGTCCTTTTCTCCTCTTTCCCTTTAGTAGCTCCTACAGTTTGTTTTCTCTCAGGGACTCCCTGGAATAGGCAGATACTGTTGTTATTCCCAGCTTGTAAATTTATATTAAACCTGGGAAAGTAAGCTCTAACTACAGTTTTCACTTCATTCATTCTTCAGCTACCAAACACAAAATTAACATATATATCTAAAAGTTTCAGAATCTCAAATTGAATACATTGTGCACTGTACCTTCTATTACATATTTCTGAGGTCTTTTCATAGAAGTATGAATAATTCTATTTTTTACACTATTTGGCAGGACATACTAAAAATATGTAATAAGGGATTCTACCTCCCTCTTACTACCAGAGTCTGGCAAAGCGAAAGAACTTGTTGCTGGTTACATATAGGCTTCTCTTTTTTTTTTTTATTTTTTGCCGTACGCGGGCCTCTCACTGTTGTGGCCTCTCCCGTTGCGGAGCACAGGCTCCGGACGCGCAGGCTCAGTGGCCATAGCTCACGGGCCCAGCTGCTCCGCGGCATGTGGGATCTTCCCGGACCGGGGCACGAACCCGTGTCCCCTGCATCGGCAGGCGGACTCTCAACCACTGCGCCACCAGGGAAGCCCTAGGCTTCTCTTAATTATGCTAGTCTTCTCATTTGTATTAAGTGACTACTCTAGAATTCCTCTTGAATTTTCAGCTTCACTCAGGCAACTTTGGGCGAACCCCAGACTAACTAACACACATGCACACACACACACGTGCAGACGTACACTCATCTGTCTGACATCCTGATCTTTGACATACGCCAACATTCTGCAAGGATATACCTCTTAAGGCACGTTTTATGCACTTTATGCCCAAATGTTGCATTGGAATTTATCGATGTTTATGTCTCTGGGTTAGTCATGTACCGTTACAGAACCTATTTTATCATCCCTGCTGATTAAATTTGTTGAGAGTGCGGAGGCTTCCTAAAGCAGAGTTCTATGATGGCTTCAAATTAAGCTGAATAAAAATCAGTGAGGATTAGGGGAACGTGCACTTGACATCAAAATAGCATTAGATTTAATGTCCTTGTTGGAAATATTATTTCTCTTTTGGAACTTTTCCTCCCTTCATCATCATAAGGAATGAGATACGCCTTGGCACTATTTGTGATTTTTTTTTTTTTTTTTCCTCCTGGAGTGGAGTCTGGTAGAGCCAGATTCTTTGGATGGACAAAAGAAAAGTACAGGTTTCTTACTGTTTGCTTTCATTCAGTTGGACTTTTAAAGATGACCTTCTTTCTGTTTTCCATTTACAGTGTATACCTGCTTATCCATATACCTTCAGAGCAATAAAAGAGTGGATATTGAAAAGTATCTGTAGTAGCCAACAGCTGGAATCATGCCGGGCAACTTTACAATTTAAATTCTTCCTAAAGGTAGATGAGATAGATGAGGCCAACTTTCCTTTTGACTCAGCAGGCAAGTTTTACTATGATAAGAGTATTGCTATTTTAAAAAGCAGCTCTTGAACAATCTAACTCCAGAAAGCATTCCCATCCTGTGAAATAGTACAGAGGCGCCTGCTTCCTTATTGATGAAACAGTGGAAAATAATGCCTGTTAGAAGCAATTTTAATCATTTGATAGTTCAGCTTCTGACTCCTCAGTCGATTTCTAACCCATCCGCTCATGCCAAATCCAGTGTCCCAGTTTTTCTGATTTAGCAGGGGGAGGCAATCTAATCTTCTCAGGTTTAGCACATAACAGAAATTTGACTTGATGAGCCCCTAGGAGTGGGGCCTGACTTGGTTGGCTACAACTAGGGGCTGGATTAGTTCTAATAAGCACAAGTTTATTTAGCCTTTCAAGTTTTTTGCTTTTATGGGATACCTTCCTTTTTTTCTTACTGCTTCGTTATAACCATATAAATTTCATTTCTAATAAGTTCTGATTTGGGGTAACATGTCACCGTGCTTGTCTTAAAGCTTCGGGACATTTAGAACTGTTGATATCCAATAAACAGTATAAGGTGATCATTCATCAGCATCAACAAAAAATTTATTCAGCTCCCAAATTATCTCTGGATATCTCTAGGGAAGAGTCAGCAACCAGGGGGTAGGGTAATATTCATTCATTAATTAATAACCTTACAGATTTATTTATTTTTTACATAAATAATCTTGGGGAGATACGATATTTTGTTGTTAACATTTTTTATGTATCTGATTATTTGCAAAAGGAAAACTACTTATTCCAAATCTGAGTCATTTGATTTAAAAGTGTTCTTAATCTAATTTGCCATTGTTGAAAGTATTGTTATAAAAAGCTATTGAAGAAGCAATGAAAGCTTATCTAGCTCAGGTCATTTATTCTGTAAGTACCTCCAGAATCTTAGTAAGACCCAAAATGTCTCTGCTGTCTGGAGTGTTTAGAGACGGAGTTACCTTTGCAAATGTAGAGCTCAGTGTGTGTGTGTGTGTGTGTGTGTGTGTGTGTGTGTGTGTGTGTGTGTATTGTAGTGTTTATTTCATTATAGGAGACATTATAAACATTAGAGCTTAAACCACATTTTTCTCTCTGAGAAACCAAGCTATATGTGGGAGAAAGATAGCATCAGCCTCAAGAGTCTGGAATATATCCTGATTTTTCAGTACAGCATATCAAAATGGATTCATCAATTATGAATTATAAAAAATGTGATTACCTTTTCAGTGAGGAGGATGTGATTGGGTGCAAAAGCTGCTGGTAGAATTTGATGATAGAAACTAGGAAACCAGGAACTAGGAACATCAAACTAGTATGATGTTTCCATGCTGTGTATATCGTATTTCCACTGTCAACTGAAAAACTGTCATGGGCTGTAAAACTATTGCCATCTTTTTCTGTCACATTTCTTACCACATTATCTAATAATTAATTGTGATCTTGTCTCCAGCACTGGACTATGCGGTCCTTAAAGTTATCTTACCTCTTTATCTCTGGAACCTGGCAAAGACTGGTGCTTAACATATATAAGGTTTGTTAAATAAATGTCAAGGAGCCATTTCGGCTACCAACTGTATCCAAGTCATGGCTTGTCAAGTGTTGGCTACTTCATCTTGAAAGAAGGTCATGGCCTGAGATACCATATTTCCTAGTTGAAAAGCAGTTCTTAGAGAAGAATAAAAATCTCTTGAGTATGTACTGTGTGTGTGCAAACATGTACCTTGTTTTTAACAGAGGGTATGTTTTAGCATAAAGTCTTACGATAGCAGAGCTGATAATCTCACATTAGAAGCCCCTGGTTCAACTTCTCATCTCAGGCTGGAATGTCCTCTACAGTTTTTCAGTCTTCTGCTAGAACTCTCCTCCTATGTGAATTAATAAAATATCCCCACATCTTTCTTTTTTTTCACATTTTTAAGTAAATGATTAACTGTGGGGGCCTGAGAAAAATAACTAGGCCTAGAGACTAGCATGTAATGTAGATTTGTTCTCTTGCCTTTCCCCTTCCTCTTAACAAAGCAATTCTAATCCATTTTATGCTGATGCACTTGGTGCTTAAAAGTTAAATACAACACTGAGTTATACCCTAATTCTTATTACTAAGCTTGAAAGTGGGTCAAAGTCCCAACTACCCTAAAGAAATAATTACCTAGAGTCCAGCATTAGCGCTTTTGAGGATGAGTGAACACCTGATTAGTATGTCACCATCTTCATCAATAACCTGTCTTTTCTTAACCTGATCAGTGCTAAGTACTGTGCCAAAATTAAACCCAAATAACATGAGGCTCTTGTCTATAAACAATTATAATTTAATAGGCTCTTTTCATCATTCCAATATGCTCTCCCTCCAAATACAGATGAATTACAGTATATTGAATATCGCACAACATCCTGTTCAGGATGCAGTAATACGACTTCTATGATAGTTATAGAAATGTAATGAAATCAATGATAGGAAGTGGAATAAAAAAATAGTTAATGAAATTATATGGGAAAGCTCTTTGTTTTTCACCTTTCTTCCAGTCTTCAAGATTATTCGTACATCAAGACTTTCACCTATTCAAAATGAGACCTATGGACACCATAGCTTTCAAATTCTTCATATATTCATATTAGGTCTTGGCTCCAGTTTAGCAAGACGTTTCTATAACTTAAGTCCACGACCACACACTGTTTAGATAACATTAAACATAGACCTTAAACACATCCTGCTGCCTTTCTATTACTTTCAGAACTAAGGAAAAAGAAAGAAGTGTCCATAAAAATGTTTCTAAACTACACAGTAATAAAACTTCTTGAAAAGAAAATTTCTGTTGTATAAAATCTATTTTGCGTTTTACACTGATTTCCATCTTATAGAGATTCATTGGTGAGGAGAGGAACTGCTCCGAATAGACTAAGATCACATAACTATTTTTAAATTGCATACTTAAAATAGGTTACTTTCTGATATAAAACATTAGCAAATCGGGCTTCCCTGGTGGCGCAGTGGTTGAGAGTCCGCCTGCCGATGCAGGGGACACGGGTTCGTGCCCTGGTCCGGGAGGATCCCACATGCCGCGGAGCGGCTGGGCCTGTGAGCCATGGCCGCTGAGCCTGCGTGTTTGGAGCCTGTGCTCCACAATGGGAGAGGCCACAACAGTGAGAGGCCCGCATACCGCAAAAAAAAAAAAAAAAAAAAAAAAAAAAAAAAAAAAAAAAAACATTAGCAATGATATTTTAAAAAATACTAATGTGTAAAACTAATCAAGAAATCACAAAATAAACTGAAGCCATAATTTGGTTCTGGAAAAATTGATAGTGTTATTGTCATACTTTTTTTTTTTTTTTTTTCCGTATGCGGGCCTCTCACTGTTGTGGCCTCTCCCGTTGCGGAGCACAGGCTCAGCGGCCGTGGCTCACGGGCCCGGCCGCTCCGCGGCATGTGGGATCTTCCTGGACCCGGGCACGAACCCGTGTCCCCTGCATCGGCAGGCGGACTCTCAACCACTGCGCCACCAGGGAAGCCCTGTCATACAATTTTATCCATAAAAGCAGCAGAAAAATATGAAGTTTTAAATAAAGCTAAATATTGCCTTCAATTTTATATCCAAAATACTATTTTTTTTAAAAATTTTAGTTTGTTGTCTTTTTTAAACTTTTCCCCATTGTTAAAGTCTATTCATTCTCTGGTAACAACCTTATAATATATATATATTTATTTATTTATTTTTGCTGTGTTGGGTCTTCGTTTCTGAGTGAGGGCTTTCTCTAGTTGTGGCAAGCGGGGACCACTCTTCATCGCGGTGCACGGGCCTCTGACTATCGCGGCCTCTCTTGTTGCGGAGCACAGGCTCTGGACGTGCAGGCTCAGCGGCCATGGCTCATGGGCCTAGTTGCTCCACGGCATGTGGGATCCTCCCAGACCAGGGCTCGAACCCGTGTCCCCTGCATTAGCAGGCAGATTCTCAACCACTGCGCCACCAGGGAAGCCCCTAATATATTTTAATAGAAGGAAATAATGCATAAAGCTCTAGGACTAGACTTAAGGTCTAGCAAGGCTGAGGACTGTGCCTGTTTTTTATTTACCATTGCATTCCTAGTGCTAGCACAGGGCCTGGAATATGATATAAATAATTAATAGTTATTGAGTACTTATTCTGTACTAGAAATTGTCTAAGCATATTACATATATTAGCTCATTGAATCTTCACATCAATTTTTTGAAGTGGGTGCCACTTTAGAGATGAGAAAATTGAGGCCGAGATTGGTGGATTATATTGCCAGTAAGTAGTAGAGTTAAAATTCAAACTCTGGAAATCTTGCTCCAAACCTTGTCTCTTAATTACTATTATGCTATACTACTGTATTAGACAAAGTTTAAGTGTTGAATGAATAAAAGAGTGGGAGTGACTAAACACAAAAATCTACCTTTTTCTTTTTTAACATCTTTATTAGAGCATAATTGCTTTACAATGGTGTGTCAGTTTCTGCTTTATAACAAAGTGAATCAGTTATACGTAGACATATGTCCCCATATCTCTTCCCTCTTGCGTCTCCCTCCCTCCCACCCTCCCTATCCCACCCCTCTAGGTGGTCACAAAGCACCAAGCTGATCTCCCTGTGCTATGCGGCTGCTTCCCACTAGCTATCTATTTTATGTTTGGTAGTGTATATATGTCCATGCCGCTCTCTCACTTTGTCACAGCTTACCCTTCCCCCTCCCCATATCCTCAAGTCCATTCTCTAGTAGGTCTGCGTCTTTATTCCCATCTTGCCCCTAGGTTCTTCTGACCATTTTCTTTTCTTTTTTTTTTAGATTCCATATATATGTGTTAGCATACAGTATTTGTTTTTCTCTTTCACTTCACTCTGTATGACAGTCTCTAGGTCCATCCACCTCACTACAAATAACTCAGTTTCATTCCTTTTTATGGCTGAGTAATATTCCATCGTATATATGTGCCACATCTTCTTTATCCACTCATCTGTTGATGGACACTTAGGTTGCTTCCATGTCCTGGCTACTGTAAATAGAGCTGTAATGAACATTTTGGTACATGACTCTTTTTGAATTATGGTTTTCTCAGGGTATATGCCCAGAAGTGGGATTGCTGGGTCGTATGGTAGTTCTATTTTTAGTTTTTTAAGGAACCTCCATACTCTTCTCCATAGTGGCTGTATCAATTTACATTCCCACCAACAATGCAAGAGGGTACCCTTTCCTCCACACCCTCTCCAGCATTTATTGTTTGTAGATTTTTGATGATGGCCATTCTGACCGGTGTGAGATGATATCTCATTGTAGTTTTGATTTGCATTTCTCTAATGATTAATGTTGTTGAGCATTCTTTCATGTGTTTGTTGGCAATCTGTGTATCTTCTTTGGAGAAATGTCTATTTAAGTCTTCTGCCCATTTTTGGATTGGGTTGTTTTGTTTTTTTGATATTGAGCTGCATGAGCTGCTTGTATGTTTTGGAGATGAATCCTTTGTCAGTTGCTTCATTACGCTTTTCTGTTAGTGTTCATCACCTCAAGGTTTTCAAAGGAAAGTATGATAGCACAAGACACATATATTTAAAGCAAGGTGGGTATGTGTATGTTTAAGAGGGCATGTAGGAAGATATGCAGCTTGAGTGAATTTAGGTCTTTGTGAGTTCTTCAAGGTCATTTATTTATATAGTTTTCCAATATTCATTAAGCTTACAATGAGCTAGGTACTGTTTTTCAAGAACGCCTGTCAAATTAATATACATGAGTTACATATGGGAGACCAATAAAAAGAGCAGGCCTTAGCAAGAAGGAAAAAGAATTGGTCAAAATATTTAGGTCTGAGGCAAAATCAATTATTATTCCTTGCGCTATAGTAATGGGTCAGTTCCTACATGAACTAAGTATGTGTTTTATTAAAGTCCATTTCCTCCAACTTCTAGTTTTCTTAACTTATAGAACAAGAAAGACAATTAGAATTGAGTTTGTTTGGGAACCAGTGAAAATTACTCAGCAAATATAAAACATTTTGAGAAATTATGGATGATAGGGTCATGAAGTTCAAAGGGTGTTTGTGAGGCCTAAGAGACGGGAGTGGGAATAATTCATACTTTTCTCCTTAAACAAGCCAAAGTACATAAACTTCTTTAGCAGAACACCTGCTAACTAACCTAAGCAAGAATTTTTTACCTTTTTAATGTTTAAATTGAGATATTATTGCCTAAATTTGGATGAATATATTTGCTCAGAGTAATTTCAGAATAGATAATTTATCAGTTTATCTAATTTTTTGGTAAAATATGTTAAAACAATGTAGAAAAATCCTATCCCTAATTAGTAATTTCCTAGGCTCATTTTTAACATTTTTATTGGTGAAAGTGTGTGTGACTCTGTGTGTGTGTGTGTGTGTGTGTGCGTGTGTTAGTTAATGGATCTTTTCCTGTCACTTTCCTCTCTTTTGTGGAATTCTCTTCTCTGAATTGCCTGACACTAAGTGATATAAATTTCTAAATATAGGCAGAAAAGCTGTTATTTTTTATTTAGCTTTTACTGTGTAATGGAATTTGTGACAAGATTATTTGCTACAATGTTATTTTGTATCTTGATTAGTGTTCTTTGTAAAGGACCCTGAGATATGTGTACAAAAGGCTCAATATGAGCAGTGAATGGAGGGGCAGATGACCTTCATTCAAACATAGCCACGTAGTCATTACCAAAGTTTTAAGCAATTTGAACTGCCTACTGGAGGTATGACAACAGTAATTGTGGATGTCCTTAAAGGATAGCTATACACATTTTGATCAGTGAATAACCTAAGTTCACTTTGAAAGAAGCAACTATAAGTAGGTATAAGTTTTGCTTGAATTAAGTCCTTTAAAATTGGCATTTTAGAAATTTCTTGGACAACCCTAAATGCTGAATTAAAAACACTAAACACTTAAACACTTACAACACTTATTTTCTTAACACTAAAAATAACATGGTCCAGTGTTGTATATCATAAACACATTTGCCTGTGATGTAATGACTTGCTATCAAAAGTCTTTTATCTCCTAACTAGAATGAATTGAGCTTAGAGGCGCTGCCAGTATTGTAGCTGTTTGTGTCCACGGTGGCCACCAGCAGGGTATCAACAATGTAAACTTTTTCTAGTAAAGGTTAGCTCTCATTTTTGAAAGCATTACATTTCTTATTGCATATAGAACATAAAAATTGGCAAAAATATTTAAGATCCCTTGCCAGGCAACCCCTCAACTCTGTCACCCCTCCTTAACCACAATGCATCTCCCAAATCACTGATTTTCAAAAGCATTTGAACAGTAGAACTTTTTGTTTTCAAACCAAGTCAAACTCAGAACCCCAAACTATAAAATGGTTAAAAGCAATGAAAGAATAGCTTTAAGTCTTTAGCATTTGCCAGAAAATACTTAACTGCAGCATCTGTAAAACATCTTTTGTTGGATTGGTGCAGACCCCTGGGTTCCCACTGAGTCCAATTTGAAAATCACCAGGCTGTCCACAGGGCTTAGAGCTCTTCAGAGCAGAAACTATTCCTTTAGTTCCTGTACAAAGTCACAGTGTTGCAAGGAATTCAGCAGCTAACTAAAAACTTCCTCATCTAGAATTTACTTATCCAGCTACCCTAAACATCAAACTTTACGTTAGAAGGTACATGCATTTTGTTTATAGGAACCTGCAAGCTCTCATCTTCTCTTTTCACAAAGATCACTTTTTCTGTGTCTACAAGAGACAGCCTAACACCAAGAGAAAAACAGAAAATATATAAAAATCAGAAAGAGGAACTAAAACTTATCATGGCATTTTGGGATCATTTTAACATAGAATCAAATAATCCTACATGTCTCCAAGTATATATTATATTACAGCACACTGCAGTTGCAATATAGATATCAGTAATGATGCTTAGTCATTAAAACAGGTTAAATAATGGTGGGTGTATTTCTATTTTTAAAAGTATGGATATGCTTCAGAAAGGTTTTCATCACAAATTATTAAATGTCAAGCCTCTCTCTTGTGTGTCAGTCTTCTCCCTTCTTCCCTGTCTACCCCTTCACAGCCTTTAGGGTGCAATGAAATGAGTACATTGAGGCTGTGAAAGAAAATCTGTGTTCAACCTCTGGCTCTTCCACTTTTTAGCTCCATGACCTTGGGCAATAACGTTGCTCAAACTCTCTTTGTCAGTGTAGTGATGAGGTTTAATGAGATAAGTGATGGGCAAATTAGTTAGTACTTAATAAATGTTTTTCTTTCATTACTTACACTTTATCATCTTCTGAATAAGCGCCAGTTACGTACACTTTATCATCTTCTGAATTTCATCTTGTAAGCTCACTATTCATGCCATCCCCCCCTTAGCTTGTTTTATCTATTGCTGTTTAATGAATCACTCAAAAACTTAGTAGCTGTTACAACAGTAACAGTTTTATTATTTCTCATGGTTATGTGGGTTGACTGGGTGCAGATGAGCAATTCTTCCAGGTGCTGTTGGCTACGGCTGCAGTCATGGCAGGACTCATGTGCTAGAATGGCCAGTATGGTCACTCAGATGTCTGGTACCTTGGTGGGGCTGCAGGGAGGCTAATAAGCTCAGCTGGGACACTGAACAGCTGGGCCTCTCTCTGCCTTAGTCTCTTCCTTTAGGTATGGCCCCTCCACGTGGCCTCTCCCTGGGGCCTCTTCAACAGGGTGGCAGACTTCTTACATGAAAGATCAGGCCGCCGAGAATGTAAAAGCTGATGATAGAACTAGCTTGGTGCTGCTTCTGCTGCATTCTACTGGGGACAGGGAAGCAGGGCGTGACTCAACTCACTGTGGGCAGGGACTAAAGAAAAGCTGGGAAGTGTGGTTCCTTGGAGGCCATTTTGGAAACTAGCTACCACAGCATTGGTTTTCTAATTCTTCATCCCTGAATTGTCCCCACGACCCAGGCAGTGATGTACTTCAGCAGTAGAGGAGAGTCCTTTTTATAATTCTGCTTTAATTTGGAAGCAGAGAACACTGGAAATTTTATATGTATCAACATATGAGAGGGACCTCCCTGGCAGCCCAGTGGTTGGGACTTCACCTTCCAGTGCAGGGGATGCGGGTTTGATCCCTGGTTGGGGAGCTAAGATCCCACGTGCCTCATGGCCAAAAAACCAAAACATAAAACAGAAGCAGTATTGTGACAAAGTCAATAAACTTTAAAAAAAAAAAAAGAGATGATTGCCTTTGATCTAGTTTTAAAACAGTTTGTTTTAATGTTGATGAATAGAGCAGCCCGTTAAGGATACACTTGAATTAAATGCGGTATATTTTATATAGGGTTTGCTTAAAAAAAAAAAAAAAAGCCTACCAATTTGGTGTTATCACTAAATCACACCAAACACCGATGAACTTAGTTTTAAATTAAGCCATGGTTCTTTTAAAATGAAATTCACTTTCTCACATCATTTTTATAACTAGAGTTCCACACTAAAAGTGGCTGGAGCAAAAATGGGAAATATTTTGCAGTTATACTCAAAACAAAAAATGTGTAAGGTGTGGGAGCACTGAAGATTGATTACCGTTAGTTTTCTAAATTATTTATTTTGCCCAGATTATTCAGGTAATTTTTGATGTACAGAAAAAGTGTGTATGCCTTTAGTCTTTCCGCACACTTACAAAGCAGTGGCTCAATATTTCTGAGTGAGGGACCTCTGGGAATCAGATCCACCCTCTTTCTAGAAAATGCACCCATGCTCTAAATTTTGCATACAGTATCAAGGGTTTACAGATACAATCAGATGCTTCCATGAATCCCAAGTCAAGAACCCCATGTTGTAGAGGTCATTAAATCCCTAATGACAGGTAAAAGATATATTTCTCTTGATATTTTATTTCCCAAGGCAGGACTTCGCTAATGGTTTAAAAACAGAAGTGCCTCTTTCAACCATTTAGACAATAGCCATTGCTTGGATTCTATCAATATGATTCCACCCATTCCATTCTAACCATCCTACTTGGAGGTAAGAGTTGGGGTGGGGCTTGAGGCCAAAATCAAAGAGCAACAACCAAAAACAAAGAGTTGTATTCTAATTCACCTCTGCTTTTGTGTGGAGCCTTCCTTAAGGATCGTGGAAAGAGCAGGGGGATTTGGGTTTCAGTACTGGATTTGAGGTACAACTCAGACAAGTACTGGTTCTTTGACCTTGGGCAAGTTATTTAAGCCCTCACCGTCTCTTCCCTTCTGCCTGCCTGTGCCTGTGCGTGTGTCTCTGTGTGTCTGTCTGCCACTTTCTCTGGCTTTTGCACTCACTCATCTCTCTTTCACACTTTCTTGTCTCCTACCTCTGTCAGGCTCCCACACACCTTCTCTCTCTCTCTTAGTCTCTCTGCATGTCTTTCTTCCATTTTGTCTCTCTTTTTACATATCTACATATATAGGTACATATGCATCTGACATAAAAAATATTTCTGTGTACCTCACAGAGAGCTGGTGACAAAGATGATTCAAATGCTTTTGAAATATTCTATGACTTTTACAGTTTTAATTTATCTAAATGGCTGTTCTTGTTTTATAAGATTTGTTACTGAAAAATAATCAGGTTATAGTGGAAAAACACAGAACTGGGAGTCCGGAGCCTCAGGTTCTGGTCTTGCTCATTCACTAACTTGCTGTGTGACCTGAGACCGGGCTGTAAACCTCCTGGAGTCTATGTTTCTTCAGGAATGGCAAGCAAGGGTTACACTAGGTGAGTTAGGGGACCCTTTTCAAGCTCTGTTTTTCTTTCTATTTTTATCTCTAATTTAGTGGACTGCGGAGGGGTGAGGTTTTCCTTACTTTGGTCATATTATGATACAGTTCTTAGGTGCTTTGATGCCAGTAGATTAAATATGCCTAATTAATGTCATAGATGAACCCTCCCTGCCTCTACAGCTGGTCTCATGGGACAGTTACCTGAGAGAACTAGACACCTCACACTGTTTATTTTTCACAGCCGTCAAAATAACAGCTTTAAAAAGCATTTGCAGATTACATTCCTCTGGGGCAAACTTTCCTGATGTTTGTACTTCCTTTTAATTGTGGAAGGAAGACTTCTCTGTTTGACTAATCTATTAGATATATTGAATTCACCCAAAACAGAGGGGGCCTTTGTTCCAGCACTTTGGCAAATTGGCTCACGCCATTTTGTAACCTTTAGTGCTTTTATGTTGTTAAGTTGGAATGCTTTCTGTGATCTTATTGCTAGGTTGGTGTTGTCTGGGACGTGTGTATCTATACCAAAAGGAAACTGGGCTCCCATAATTGTGGCAATGTTTACTTCTTTCCATCAGTGTATCTGCTCTCTTTTCTGAAGTAATCACTATAATTACACTTCTTCAATGAGTTTCATTCTATTGTATCACCCGGCCTATCTGCTAAACATCACTGTGTTTTTCTTATCTGACTGCGCTTAAATGGGGAAAGTGAGATGTGTTGGCAAGCCACCTTCAATCAAATTAATGTGAGATCAATGTATTGTCAACAAAGATGGTGGTGGGCCTTATTTATCCTGTTCCAATAGGATGGTACATAAACTGACTTTATGTTTAAAACGAAATGTTTATGTGGCTGAGAGGTACATATATATGCTAATCCTTAAAGAACAGTAATAACATTTATTTTCTCACTACTTTCACTTTAATGTTATTTCATTGAAACATGCTATAGCTATATTTTTGTAAAAAAAAAAAGAAAAAGAAATGAAGTAAAGTCTTCAGATTTATCATTGTAAAATTTTGGACATACCGGGAGGAATGTGACTCCTTTGACTTGAAAAGTAAAATGTTGGCTATCAACCCCTAATTTATTTTTGGCCTATTATCTCAGTGAACGTTTTCAATGAAATGTACAAACTCTCAAACATTTTATAGTTAGAGTCCCTCTTATAAGAGTTTAATAACATAGCAACAATGACTCGTGACTCTAAAATATACGTTACAACACTTAAGTAAATTTAGTTTTAGTTAACAAAAAGGACATACAGTAGAGCAAAAGTATTTCATTATATAGTAGCCCTATATTGAGTTAGTCCTCTAATACAGTTGAAGATTTTTGAGCAGATTCATTCAACTAATATTGCTCCTGATTTGACAGAACAGTAAAAATTCAATAACCAGAAAAAGAAACTCTTCTTTTCCAAAAGCCATATATTCTAAATTACATATTTATTTTAATATTCTTATGAACAGAAGTGATGAAAATAATTTTCATCCTTAATTTGTACTGGAAATTGCTACATGATGGTGATCAATTTAAATATGCAAATACAGTCCATGCTCTGGATTTACTAATGACTTATTCTTACAGTTGGAAGTCTGTAGGATCACCTCACATGTATGAGGAACTTCTGTCTCCCAGTTTACAGAAATTGGATAATGACTAACCTGGACATATACTTTTCTATTAAGTAGCTGTTGAGCACTGGGTCCCATCCCATGTGTCTTTTAGGCATATATAGTTATAACTCAGACTTCATATATTATGCAAACAGTGCTTTTAGTGTGAGCAAGTGTAATGCTTTTTGTGAGGTACTTATCATTTTGTAGACACACCTGCAAATATAACCATTGCACTTAAAATGATATTTCTATGAGAAGATATTCCTGACCTACCAAATAGACCCTTGAAAGACAAAACCATTCTTAACTTTTAGGCTGCTGACATCACAGTGGTATAAAATTTTCATTTTCTTTTTGAAACAATACCTAAAGTTAAGTATAAAATGCAGAAATGTCCCATTAAATTCCTAAATGAAATACATGCATCATATTTGCATTAAGGAAATACATTGTAACTATAAATGCTTCCCTCGGAAGTATGGTCAGCTTTTCCCCAGAAGTGACTGTGGAGTCACTCCAAAAGACTACATTCACATTATCTCTTAGTTTTTTAACCTTTAAGAACATAGTAAATGGAGGAAAAAATTACCTATAAAGATTTTAAAACAGTTTCTCCCTCCAAAGCCAAGATTATATAAATGAGTTTTGTATCTCAAGACCTTCGCATAGTTGTGGATTACCAGATATAAGGGCAGTAACCAGGCTGAAGATTAATTAATGATTAACCAATGATTGTGTTAATGACTATACTGATACATTTCATGTTGCTGACAATTTGCATTCAATTTCAAAGTTTATTGTACTATATATGGTGACTAGTATTGTAGTAATAGATTGGTTCTTTGGGCTTGCTTATTTACTTCCTTGTATAGTTAGTTACAACTATTTTTTCTGAGTCTGAGTTATTCTCAGATGTTCATTTGCTTTTAGAACGTTTACTCAAGCTTTATTATTTAAAGTAGACTCATCAAAGGAGACTAGTTAGGAAAGAGTTACAGTTAGAGGCCCTGTTTTCTTGTAAGTACAACCAGCTTTACCTTGGGAGCCATTTTTTCTAGAGCAAGAACATGTGCCGTTTCCCAGGAAGGGAAATGTCTTAGACAATAAGGACCTGCCCCACAGGGATGTGGGAAAGTAAGAATAAGGTAGGGGGTGCAACAGCTCAGTTTCAAGGATTCAAAGGACCCTCTGCTCACCATGATTAAGCCTAGTATCACCATGGCTTGGGAGTGAGAATGTGGGAGGAGAGGTATAGGATCCTCCCCAGGAAGTATAAGACCAAATTCTCTTCTCCCCATCTCATTTACTACGTTACTTCCAGCAATTCCACTTCATTTGGCATATCCTGACACTGTGGGTGTATTCTATATATTGTTTGCATATTTTCCTTTGCACACTACTGCCTAGCACATAAAATGGAGGATGTTCTCCCTATTCTGCTCAGATGTAGAGTGTTCTTGGTTGCTAATGCTAGGATCCTTCCCGAATGGGAAACCAAACTCATTTCCTACCACTTTTATACCACATTCCTCATGATCTAGGCACACTTCTCTTCTCTCCCTGAACACACACCATATCCTTTCCTACCTGCAAAGCCTTCTCATATAGTATTCCATCTATCTGGAACGCCATTCCAGTTTTCCATCCTACAAGATTCAGATTTATTTATTCATCTGATATATAATTAAGCAGGACCCACCATGGGTCAAGAACTGTGTTAGGGGCTTCCCTGGTGGCACAGTGGTTGAGAGTCCGCCTGCCGATTCAGGGGATGGGGGTTCGTGCCCCGGTCCGGGAAGATCCCACATGCCGCGGAGCGGCTGGGCCCGTGAACCATGGCCGCTGAGCCTGCGCGTCCGGAGCCTGTGCTCCGCAACGGGGGAGGCCACAGCAGTGAGAGGCCCGCGTACCGAAAAATAAAAAAAAAATTTAAAAAATAAAAGAACTGTGTTAGCTAGCTGTTGGTGATATAAAGGTGAATTATACTCAGTACTTGCCTCTGAGAACTTAGAGTTCTGGTAGATATATAACCAACTCTATCAAGTGTTATTAGGTGTTCCTTCATCCGAGTATCCACAGTGTTTTGTAGGTTGTAGGTTGTCTTAGATGAGGCATACATACACTCTCCTACTTTCCTATTTTTTCAGTTCCTAAAGTTAGTTTCTTAGCATAACATTTTAGAGATAAAGAAGGCCTTAGGGGTAATCTCAGCTAACTCCATTTGTAGATGAGGAGACAAATGATCAAGTGCTAAGTGAACACAACTAATTATTAGAGCTGAGACTAATTACCCAGCCTTCTTTACTCCTAAGTCTAAAGTTGTTGTCACTGTCCCACAGGGTTTACAGTATTTGTGGAAGCTTTTGGGATCTGTTGGATCACTAGGGTGCCAGTCATTAGCATCAACCTAAGCTAACAGTGTGGGAAACTATACCATAATGGCTGGAGGGTAAATATACTTTTGAGAAAATAACTTTCAATGGGTAGTTTACATGCTGGGCGTCATGGCTCAGTCATTCCCAAGTGACCTGGGCCAGAATAGTCTATAGTGACAGAAAAAGAATATTTCATTCACTTAAAATGACAACTAAATGAATCTATCAGGTTAGGTTGATACATGATTATACCATAACAGATTAATAATGCAGTTTTGACAGACAAGTGTTCTTTTTTACTGGAAAGCATCATAATGCATAAACATGAATTCTGTTGGCAATCTTTGGAGCCTGAATGGTCTAAAGAACATAGACTCTATAAACACAAGGACCTCAGACTTATTTACTAGATTTTAAGTGAAAAATGAATAATAAGCTCATCCCTAATCGTTACCAACACGAGTCATATTATAATTCTAAGAATATTTTGCACCCATTGAAACTGATTTATTTTTTGAGGGCACCACCTGTGACTTGCAGCCATTTCCATTGTATTTTCCTTTTCCTCATCAGATTTCCAACTCCTCTGCCTCTGGAGGACTATCTTGAAACTATATTATGTTCCAGTACGTGGATTTTTTATTTTCTAAGAAGGTGCAAGTCAGCCAGGGTTGTATAATGGAAAGCCCTCTAGATTGTGAAGATGTCTAGGTTCTAATCCTGGCTCCACTGCTCCTGAGCCACAAGAACTCTGGGCCTCAGCCCACTCAACTGTAAGATGAAAGGACTGAAGTAATGGCCTCCAGAGTCCTTTCAAGCTGTGTGATTCAGTGATACGAAATTGGAGCTTTGGCTGTTAATTTTTCCATTGATTTCTGAGACTTTCCTTTAGGAATCCCTGACTCTGAAATAAGTCAAATACAAAAATCAGAGTGTTTAAGTTACTGTAGATATTCTCTTTAAATAACTTTAAACTGCACAATCCTAACTTTTCAAAATGAAACTTGAGGGAAATCCTCTGCCAGAGAACTCTTAACATGCATTGTACAGCAGCTACAACAGCCTACTGCCACCCTTATTAACATATACTATAGTTTGTGAACTGCATTGGCAAGTGCTTCAAGTTTCGGGAAGCCCTCTGGGTAAATCCCTGCTTAGCAGGTTTAATGTGAAGAGTTGGTGTCATCCTAATCAGCTGCCTCTGACAGAATAAACATGGTTCCGTCTGTGCTGTCCCTCCCTGGCTGGCTGTGGGTTTCCGGCCCACTGAGCACTTGATGCCAAACAGTCTGTTAAGGGACAAGGAAGAGACTCTGGGCATCCCTGGTATTTATCACTATTTAGGAGACTTGAGGTTCAAAGCATCAGTACTGATAGATACCAGTTTTATTCTAAATACTTGCTCAAGTACAGGTTGAGGAATTTTCTCTTGGTTTTTTGTCATTAATGTAAGGTGACACTCCCATTCTGCTCAGGTATGTTTGTTAACCCTATCTTTTGTGTAATTAAATATAGTTCAGAGTGGTGAACACTGCGCCCTGGTGGTGCAGTGGTTGAGAGTCCGCCTGCCGATGCAGGGGACACGGGTTCGTGCCCCGGTCCGGGAGGATCACGCATGCCGCGGAGCGGCTGGGCCCGTGAGCCATGGCCGCTGAGCCTGTGCATCCGGAGCCCGTGCTCCTCAACGGGAGAGGCCACAACAGTGAGAGGCCCGCGTACCGCAAAAAAAAAAAAAAAAAAAGTGAATGTAAAGGTATGAAATTTAGAACAGACAACTTTTATTAGTTGAAAACTAATTGATTTTGTACTTAAAATCTAATGCCTTTTGGATTTTTTGTTGGTGTTGCTGTTGTTCATTGTATTACTGTTTCCTATTAGTTTTCAATGTATCTGTGCTCACTCCCCACTGACAAAAATAATGGAATTTTCAGGGCTCTCTTGAAAATATACATTGAAACATATTCTGTTAAAGGAAATGTATCTGAGGAGCTATATCCATGATTTGAGTGGACTGTTGGCTTCAGAGCACTGTAGGAAGTATTTATGGTGGCAACTGAGCCTGAATTTTTTTTCCCTGTAAAGATGTAAGGGAATCTGTATATGTTTGCCATGTGTAACCTATACTACTTATACTCATTTACTGCCTTTAAAGTAATCTGCACAACAGAGACTGTAATTATAGATTGCAACATATGCATCAGGGAAGTAGTCTTACTTGAAAATTTAAAAATTTTCTCTGGCACCTGTCAAGGAGAACATTGAAATGATCAAACAAAAGTCCTTTTTCTTAAGTATGAAAAATTTTAAGCTGTAGAAAAAAGTTTTGAGAGCTAAGCCAGTTATAAGAAATGATGCGAAATCATATTTTGGGGATATAAAGCAATTCCTAGTTAGTCCCTATAGTTTTTTTCAGGTCAAGAGCATTGAAAAACAAAATAAGCGTATTGTATCTTTCACCTTGAATATGATTATTATTTCTTTTTGTGACAAATTCTATTTGGCTATTTTGAGTAACAAGCAAAAGACGTTAATTTTCAATAAAGATCCATAAAAATTCCATACTTATAGGGATCTGTAAAATATCAGTTTTGCTTACTGGAGGGATGTAATGCTGTTTAATATACTTTTCTCTTTGCAATTAAATTAGATGTATTTTTAGGGGAGAAAAACTCATAAAGGAAACAGCCTTGCAGATGTAATATGCTCTAGCATATTTAAATAATTAGACTTCTGTCTCATTGAAATGTATGTGCTCTAGGTTTGATAGTGATAAAAGCATGAATATTAGTATGATTAGGAAATTACAGCATGTCACAGCATAATTGATTGATTGATAGCTGGATGAAAACTAACCATAAAGCATGTGAAAATAAATGCGTGTTCTGCAGTTACTCAAGCAGAATTTTTGCATCTACCCAGTTGCAGGATTAGTAACTTAAAATGCTCATCTTCCAAGCAAAATGGAATTGATATTTTTTCCTTTTGCTTGTGTCTGTGTATGTTCTCATTATAATACTGGCAGGGCAAAGAATAAGAGCATTCTAAGTGCTTAGTGCTCAATTCCGTATTTAATTGTTCCTCAAGACCTGTCAAACGGACACCACATTACTAATTGACTCTATGAGCAATTAGTGTTTTGGAATTTACCTTTGAGAGACCCAAGTTTTAAATGCAAAGCCCCACTAACACTAGAGTTAATACGCTCTCACTTGTCTCTGGAGAATTGAATTTCCCAAACATTTAAATTTTCATTAATTTTTTAAAAGCATTTTGTCTTTTTTTTTCTGCTTGTATTTTTACTTTCTCATCCCTCTGTCTTGATCTTTTAAAGATTCCTGTTCACACAAGTCTTCAGCGACACTCACACTAGCATAGAAGGGCTGGAGAAGCGAGGCCACTGCAGGATTCCCTGTTCAAAGCTGAACCGATATTCACCATTGACGTATCCATTCATCTGTGCAGGGTCATTGGAAATCCTCTCTCTCTAGTTTTTCCTTCCCTTCAGGGAGCAATGCTTAAAAGAGCAAACCCCTGGTGTGAAGAGATAGGAGAATTCTCAGCACGGCCAATGGTGCCAGGAATCGAATTAAAGTTGTCCATTTGCAGATGACTGTCTGTTGGAGCTCTCAGCACACAGAGGCACTGTGCTTTCTGTTGATGCTTTGTTTACTTGAAATTCTGTCAGTACCACTTTAATTTTTTTAATGGCCAAAGTCATATCATGCCAAAAAATATGCCAGGAGGGTAAAAACACTAAAATATGTGTTGCTCTATAGTTATAGCATTTTATTGGATTCCCAAGGCTTGCTCAAGGAAAAATAAAAATTTTAAAGCTTTGCAAGAAAGAATTATTGCGACCACACACAAACGCACAAAAAGTTAAATAATTACTGAATTCACTCCTTTTTTAAGAAGTTCAAAACTTGTCATTTATTCTGCAGTTACTGACATTCCCAGATCTATTTTGGCATAAATCGCATTTTGATATGACTGAACCTACAATTTTGTCTATTTTCACATGCATTATCTCTTCTAAGTGAGAGGTGCTAAGAAGATGAGTTGCCATTAAATCTGTATTTGCCAGAAGTCAGCACTGAAGATGTTTTCTGCAGTTAGATTTCCTTTGTTATCATAGGTGATATTACTGTGGTTTAATTTATTGGGCAAAGTTAAAAACTGTCAGAATTAGATTTGTGAGGAAAGATTTTAAAACCCCAGGAAGAATATAACCTGTTCAGGAGATGAAAGTTGAGAATACATGGTCTCTTTCCAAATCCCAGAGAACCAAAAAGCATGTTGCAACAATTGTCAGATTTGAGTTTGTTAATTGCTACTGGTTGATTATGTTTCTTCTTTCACTTTAATTTCTCCCTGTTTTATTTGAAAATAGTGAAGAGTGCCTGGCATAAAGTAGGCCCTCAATACTCTTTATTATTAGAATGAATAAAGGATGTTTAGTATTTCATTTTAATTTATAATTAAGAATTCTTTATTTTGCTTTATTTTTCATAGTACCTATTTTTAAAAATCTGTTCCATAGTTTACTTGGCAAATTCTATTTAATGTTATAGTTTATTTTCCCTCAGAAGCAAGTTTTACCTACATCCCTAGGATTGCATTTAGAAATATGTGAGGAATACATTTACCCTAAACATCTATATCTACCGAAATGTCTACTGGATGCAAGTCTCGTTGTGCAATAGCTTGTTTGTTCCACCTTCATTATAATATCACCCTTGGAAAGCAGGCATATGTATTTTGAAAAGTAGTCTTGTTGCAAACGGTTTAATCTAAGTAAGTGACCTTACACAAAAGAGGAAGTGTGCAATAACAGCCAAGCTTGTAACAAAGCAAGCTGTATTCTAAAGCAACCCAGAATATGATCCTAACATATCAACCACCATGAAGAGACTATGTTGTCATTACAAGAGCAAGCTGCTGGGCTTCCCTGGTGGTGCAGTAGTTGAGAGTCCGCCTGCCGATACAGGGGACACGGGTTCGTGCCCCAGTCCGGGAAGATCCCACATGCCGCGGAGCGGCTGGGCCCGTGAGCCATGGCCGCTGAGCCTGCGCGTCTGGAGCCTGTGCTCCGCAACGGCAGAGGCCACAACAGTGAGAGGCCCACGTACCGCAAAAAAAAAAAAAAAAAGAGGGCTTCCCTGGTGGCGCAGTGGTTGAGAGTCCGCCTGCCGATGCAGGGGACACGGGTTCGTGCCCCGGTCTGGGAGGATCCCACATGCCGCGGAGCGGCTGGGCCCGTGAGCCATGGCCGCTGAGCCTGCGCGTCCGGAGCCTGTCCTCCGCAACGGGAGAGGCCACAGCAGTGAGAGGCCCGCGTAACGCATAAAAAAAAAAAAAAAAAAAAAAAAAAAAGAGCAAGCTACTGATTTTATAAGTACCTATCCCTCCCTTTAGATTTACTGGAAAACACTTATAGTACGACTCTTCTCAAAAATGGCAATCCCTTCCGCGAGAAAAAGAACCCTCTCCCCCCTCCTTCCATTTATTTATCTTTTTTTTTTTTTTTAAGGTATGCTAAGGAGCAGTTCCCACTGATGCAATTAGGCCATTCCTTTTCTTTAGTGATAGAGACCTTTCTTAGAAATGTCATATCTGGTTATCCTCTATAAAATAACCCATCAAAGTTACTGTGGTGCAACCTTACATCTTAAATATCAGTCTGTACCCTCTTAACCATTAGTATCAAATATCGTTTAGACCAGTCATGACATAAACTGTTAATAGAGTTTTACAAATAGATTGCAAATGATGTGAATTTAACTATAAGAAACTTAAAATCATATTTGTAATGCTTGTTTCTGATATTTGGTTACCCATACAAAGTGTTTAAACAGAATATTTAAACATATGGATTAAGTATTTTGTGGTGATCTTTTTGCATGAGAGTCTTATTCAGTAGCACCCATAATATATTCTAATGAGGTCTTGTTTTATTTGTTAGATTTTGTGAGGGCTGCATTAATGAATATTATAATTATCAATTGCATTTGATAGTAATGGTACACATAATAGGTACTAATAGAAAATATCTGTTATTCTGATTTTATAAAAGAGTAACAAGTGGGCTTCCCTGGTGGCGCAGTGGTTGAGAGTCCGCCTGCCGATGCAGGGGACACGGGTTCGTGCCCCTGTCCGGGAAGATCCCACATGCCACGGAGCGGCTGGGCCCGTGAGCCATGGCCGCTGAGCCTGAGCGTCCGGAGCCTGTGCTCCGCAACGGGAGAGGCCACAGCAGTGAGAGGCCCGCATACCGCAAAAAAAAAAAAAAAAAAGAGTAACAAGTACTATTTAGGTAGATAGTGTCTTCTCTGTGTTTCATAAGAATCTAGTAAGGCAAGTTTTATCTAATTTGACATTTTTGCTTATTTTCTTCTTATTATTTATTGGGTACATACTCTGTGCAATGTATAGTGAGAGGTACTGGGAACATAAGATGAATAAGACAGTCTGAGCCTGGAGAAAGAAACTAACACATAAACAATTTTGGTACAAGAGATTAAGTGCCATAATTGGCTGAATGATTCTTTAAATTCTAGGAATTTACATAGATGAGTTAAACACTCTCTGCTTTAAGTTCCCAAAATATTTTTTTGCAGGACTATGTGTAACTAGTAATCACACATCACTCTAATCACAGAACACTATTGCAATATAACAGTCATACTCACTTATCAAAAATAATTTTGTTGGAGATGTGTATTACAGCATCAGTGTTATAAATTCATAAGATTTTGATACACACACACGGTAAGTATTGAAAACAGAATAAAAAGATAACTAACCTCAAGGACAGCATAGTCGGTAAGAAAGCCAAAAAGACACAATGTAGTTGGCCCAGGATGGAAAGGATGCTGTGGGACCAGGAAGGGCATTACAGGCAGAGAGAGCAGCACGTACAAGGATATAAGGTAAGAGAGAGGCTAGGATGCTTCCTCAAAGTTAGTAGTATGTACAACATGCTCTCAACAATATTAAGAACTAGACATACACAGAAAGTTTCAAAGCAAATATTAAAGTATTCAAAGGAAGATGAAAACTTTAAATGAAAAATTACTTTAATGGAGGTCATTGCTACATAATTATAGATGATGGTCACTTTGTATTTATGTTTCTGTGTTTTCTATAATTTAAAATAATAAGTTTGTGTTTTAAAATCAGGGAAACAAGTTTTTCTTTCTTTCTTTTTTTTTTTTTTAAGTAAGCCCAAAATACATACATATATACATACAAAATAAGAACTGGAAGAAAAACACGTAGGAAATCTAAGAGACCCTGCTGAAAAGGGATGAGGCTGACCTAAAGCAACAGCATGGGAATGAAGAAGGAATAGATGTTAGTGTTTAGGAGATGAATTGAGAAAACTTTGTCATTGATTGAACATAGGATAAGAGAAGAGCTAGAAAACCTGGAGAGTGATCAGTGAATTTTCTTTGCGTGTGCTGAGAACTTAACTCTAGCTGTCCGGAAAATTTATTTGTAATAAAAGTAACATAGTAAGTTATTGGCAAGGCCAGAAAATGAATTTAAATCTCCTAATCATAAATGAGTAGGGGAAGGGTTAGAGGGTGTTTCATATTATGCTTCTGGAATCTACTTACCTGTAACTTCCCTTCAAAATTTCTCTTTAGTTCTGTCCCCTACAACATCAAAGAACTCCTTCTGGCAGTGACAGTTCCTGGACAGTAACATAATGTACTAGATGCTTTCCTCCCATTGTCTCATTTAATTCTCAAACTTTCAGTGAAATTATTATTATCCCCCAAATTCAAAGTTGGGAATACTAAGACTTAGGAAGGCTAAGTAGTTTGCTTAAGGACGACCCATGACTAGAAACGGGAAATGTAGGGATTCAGATCTGGGACAATTAGAATAGATGCCCAAATTCAAATCCACCATGGTCAGACTATGACAATATTGACATTTGAACAGAGCTGATCACTGAAAATTAAAGGTCCTTATTACTGTAAATGATGATCTTTCGAAGGTAGTTCTTGGTAAGAAGAGTAAATAAAGTATTGTGAACAGCTATGAAAAAAGATTTTGGTTGTATATGTAACATAAAGACTGGATTCCTATTTTGTTCTTTGAACACACGTTCTTTCAAATGCAAGTATTACATGCTGTAGCAAATTCTACATTATTAAGTTTCTTCCAAGAGACCTTGTACTGTTTTCTACATTCAATAATGTATATAGGAATTGGTGGATTCTCACCTAAAATGTTTGTGTTTTTTTGTTTTTGTTTTTTTTTAATGGGTAGAAGTTAGTAAGGGGTCCAGAAAGTACAGGGAAGGCTAGAATCATACTTTTTGATTATACTTCCTTCCTCTCAGGGTTGAGTACCCATGAAAATGGATACAGACAAGCCCTCGTTTGGAGACTAAGATGAACTTGTTCAAGAGTTCTGAATGGTGAAGGTAGAAGGGCTATTTTTTATATGGGAAAATATCTTGCTCACTGTTGGCTAGTAGGTAGTATCAAAGCCAGTATGTGGTAAACATAGAAGATTTTAGTAAAAAGAAGTGGATAACAAAACTATTACAATAAGAATATTAAACTTAAATTCTGCCTCCAATTTCTGCCAATTATTAGCTATGTAATAGTAATTTCATCCATTATCAATTGGCATTTATAGCAATTGTGTGTGGTTGACCAGTGAGGAATCTTAAATTCAGAGACTGGTCTTCAGACCAAGATAATAGTGATAATGACTAGGGAACTAGTATTAAAATGTATGTCTTTTGGCTCCTTACCTAGTATCTTCTATTGCAATTATTTATACAAGTCACTGCAACCATCTTTTGACCCAGGCAAGAAGGGTGCCATGTTTTAGCAAGTCCAGTCTTGCCTTCCTCCAGTACTTTACCCTATCATGAGGAATCCAAGGGGCCATGAGGACGTGCTCACTTGGAACCCGTGCCCTCCTTTGAGACCATGTCCCAGGCACCTGAAATTCCCTGACTCTACTTCCTGGACCCATGCAGTGCTCTTCTCTAAGTCTGTCCTCTCACAAGATGAGGCCAGGAGGCAGCTGGGTGGAGGTGGGAATGGCAGGGAATGGATGGAACATTCATCTACAGTATGCATATTAAGCCTCTTGATGATAGAGAACCACAAGTTAGCTTCTCATTCTGGAAGAGCTCTGATGACCCAGGAGACAGAAAATTCTAAATTTGAACTTAGCCTTCCAGGTGTTTTTGAAGATATAATTGTTAAGGTAGAAAGAAAAAAACATTTTATTTAACATTTTTTGTTCAGTTTATAACTTTCAAAATTATTTATTTATAGCTTTAAAACTTTTCAAATACCTTAAGTATTTAGACATATGGTATGAGTTACAGCCTGCATGAACTCTTTCTATATAGGTACAGGTAAAGCTATAGATACATATGTAGATATAGATGTATATCTATAGGTATAGATAGATACAGTACCTTCTTCATGAGGATACTCTTCTTTGTGACCACTGGATGTATAGCTATGAAAAAGACAGACAAGGTTTCTGCCCTACTCTAATGGCATGGATTCCTGGCCTCAGAGGTTACTCTAGTAGGTAATACAGATGAAATAGAAAAATAACATGCATATGAAAATGCAGTGTAAGTACAGGGTGATATGGAAAATGGTAGAGAGGAAAGGAAGGCAGTGATGTCTGGGAAGTCTTCCTAGATGAAGTAATAATATTATTTGGCCTACTGGCCATAGTTTGCTGAAGCCTTGGTCTAGGGTTTTCCCCATATCCTTTAAAATCTCTAGCCTTAATTCTTCTTGGCCCCATAAATTGCTGTTCATGTTTATTAAGATGTTTATCAGTGAGGATAATTCTTTCATGCTTGCCATGTCACTTTCTCACCACTCATTTCCTCTGTAACCCATTCACCATGGCTTCTGACTCCACCACTCTCTCACAGATCATCTCTAGCCTCGTAATTGCCTATGTTCTCTCCTATTCTACTTGACTTCTCTAATGCCTGTGCTACAAATAAGCACTCTGTCCTTGAAAACGCTTCCTCACTTGTGTTTTACAACAGCATATTCTCTCCCTCTCTCTATTTCTCTTTCTCCTCTATAAATGCCCTCCCAATCCCCACTGCCTACTCCTTAAATGCTGATTTAACTCATGAGTTCCATTCTCATCTCATTCTATACAACTTTCTCTCTGCTGTGCCTTCCATTACCATAACGTCAATGATTCCCATTTGCTCATGATTCCTAAATATCCTTGTAGACCTTTGACTTCTCTCCCATCGAAAGATGGGAACTCCTAGTGGCCAACTTATTGGTTATACAAGCTAAAAACCTTGGAGAAGTTCTCCAAGGAGAGGCCAAGTGCAACAATTTTGTGTCACATGATCCAGGTTGCAATTCTGGCTCTGGGGTGGCCTTGGGAAAATTCCTTAGATTCAAGCAACCTGTTTCATCTTATAAAAAAGGGAATTAATCCTTCACTAGGCCTTTGAAGGATTAAATGTAATATCCACTACAGACTCTTTATTAACTAGTTGACAGATATCTCACAAGTATTTCTATTTTTATGATGATATCCCCTTTCCTGTTCTTCATTCCTCCAACTGGTCAGCTCATCCTTTTGACTGTACATCTGAAATCTTTCTCAGATTTTTTTCTTCTTTTTGTTCAAGTTCAGGCCTGGCTTCTAGCCTTCCCTGCCCCACCCCACCCCCACCCCCATTCTGGCCTATATATTGTTTAGAAATTATTTTAAATTTATTTATTTATTTTTTGGCTCTGTTGGGTCTTAATTGCAGCATGTGGGCCCCAGAGCTCGCGGGCTCTATAGTTGTGGCATGTGGGCTCTCTAGTTGTGGCTTGCAGGCTCAGTAGTTGCAGCACACAGGCTTAGTTGCCCCACGGCAGTGGGATCTTAGTACCAGTGATCGAACCGGCGTCCCCTGCATTGCAAGACAGATTCTTAACCACTGGACCACCAAGGAAGTCCCTATTCTGGCCTATATATTGTTATTATTGATATATTTCTAAAGAACAGATGAGGGCAGCACTTTATGTTGGCGGTAAGTTAAAGTCCGAACATTCAAGTCCCTTTGCAAACTGAATTCAAGCTTCATCTTTACCTCCATCCCAGCCTATACATAGACATATACCTCCCTCCTGTCTTCTAACCATACCAAGCAACCCTGTTTCCCAAATGTGCCAGGTACACTTAGCTTCATCTGTAACTTTGACTGAGTCTTGTCACAGGCAGGAAAACTCACCTCTCTCTATTCTAAATGATAAAATTCTATTTAGCTTTCAAGATATACCTCAACTCTTAGCTCCTCTATATAGCCACCTTTCCCTACCAGATTCGGAACTAAATCTTTTCTTTGGTAAATCACTACTAAAGACAGACTTGTAAGTTCCATTGGGGCAGGGACCTCTACTTCCTAGCATTTAGGTCAGAAGCTCTCAAGTTGTAGTAGGCCCTCAGATGTTATTAGAGCATGAGTGCCATTATCATATTTTAAACAGTTTAGGCAACTAGTCCCATTTGTTTTTTCTAGTGACAACAAAAGTTATCAAGATTTAGAGATTCAAGGAAGATTGTTTTTAGGATTCCAGTTTTGAGATTTAAAATACATTTTCTCTGTAACCTATTTTCTCATAATTGACAAACTACTTGAAAACAGAGAGAAAGGAAAGGAAAGGGAAAAGAGAGAAAAGAACTCACTGCCCCACATGCCAGGGTCAAAAAGAGGTTGGAGGAGAAGGGATCTTGGATTAAGTCTGAAAGAATTTAAGAAAGACATAAGTAAAAGAAACTGAATTTTTTTAAGGTTTCATTTTTGTTTGCTTGCTTGGCTGTTTCTTACATGGAAGAATATTTAAGTTTTATTAGCTCAGGAATATGGCAAATGATAAAACTGAGTAAGAATGATAATGCTGTTACTAGGTATTGTGGCTCCTTGAAAAATTTAAGGATTAATGAGCCCTAATTCTCTTTTAAAACTATCTGCAAGCTTAAGTATATGACTTCTCTTCATGTTCGGACCAATGTCTAAATGGTATGGCCAATAGCTGAAGTTTGAAACCCACCTTCTCCAAAAAGTCTTGACAATACAAGTCTCCCCATTACCACTAGCATTTTATTATGCCTTATAACCCATATCTTGTATTTATGTGATAATATATATTTATTGTTTTTGTTTTTGCGGTACGTGGGCCTCTCACCTCTGTGGCCTCTCCCGCTGCAGAGCACAGGCTCCGGACGCGCAGGCCCAGTGGCCATGGCTCCCGGGCCCAGCCTCTCCGCGGCACGTGGGACTCTCCCAGACCGGGGCACGAACCCGTGTCCCCTGCATCGGCAGGCGGACTCTCAACCACTGCGCCACCAGGGAAGCCCAATAATATATATTTATGTGTTGTTTATTCTCTGCACTAAAATTTCATCTATGCATATGTCCTCCCTAGCTTGTTTTTCTCAAATTAGAAATTAAGACCAAGGCTAATTCTGCCAACCTTCTGTAACTCAAGGGTTAGATCTAGGTAAAATATCTATTAACTAAGTACTCAATTCCTAATTGAAATTCATAATTAAAACTGTATCTTCATCATCATGGAAAGTTATTTTGAAAGCTTACCAAGAGAATTACTCATATTACATCATTATTGCCATCATCACTATTATTTGACATCTTAGAGCCTCCTAGCTTTTGTAATAAATTCAAGTGTACAAAGCATCCCCTCTTTTATAAAACTTTCATAAGTTCTATGATTCATAAATTAAGTTATTCAAGATTATGATAAGGCATTCCAAAGGCACTAAAAGGGACCCTCTCATAATTTTTGTTTTTTATCTGTGAGTCATTTAAGCATGTAAGTATAGGTTTCTAGTAGTTTTATGCACTGGCTTTGTCTTTTGTTGTTCTGAATATGAATTCAGTCAAGACTTAAAGAAACTAGAAGATATTTTGATCTGAAAGCTGTAAGAATTCACAAGGGAATGAGTTGGTTTCTTCTCTACTTTGTAATGCAAAGAAACGCATTCTACAAAATCAGATGAAACAAGCCGTTAATTTGACAGTCTCAGTTCTCATAGCTATTGATTCAGAAAGCTGAAAACAGTTATGGAGGCTTATTGGCTCCAATTAGGAGTGGTGAAGCTTCAGCTTTGAAGAAATGAGAGTGTATTGGGAGAGGAATCATTCACTAACAGAATCCTTCTTAACATTTTATCATGAATGGATATAAACTCTTGGTCTCCTGTTTTGGGTTTTTTTGGTACTTTTTCATTTATTATCTTTATGGAATAGTCTCAGAATGTTTGTTTAGCAAACAAAAGATATTTATCTTACCATGTGAGACATTTCATGGTAACAAGCTCAAGAGCTTCCTTATAAGTCTTATTTAGATGTTCTCAAGAAATATTTTCAATCCCTTCTATATAATTTTATATACATGGAAATACCTCTGGATATACTCTATTGATAGACTAATCAATATAGATTCTATAGATATATACTTATTTTAGTACATGCACCATCTTGCATGGAACTCCTCTGCTTAGAGGTATGTAACTCTTTTTTGCCCTTATCAATAAGAAGACTAGCTAACTCTCACGACCACTTTTAGTGCATATAAATAATATATATTCACAATACTGTTCTTTAATGCTAAGATCTTAGTAAAGAGTGCTACAAAAAGGAAGACTCAAGGAGGAAAATGGTATTCACATTTTTAAGAACAATATCTAATGAAGCAATATAGTATTATTTATAGCTGCTATTAAGAAAAGCCAACATTTCTTCAAATATTCCTTTCAGAATGTCCAGTTTTTCCCATGTTTTAACTTAGTGATAGAAATGCAATTTTTTCCTCTTAATGATCATAATACATTTGTATCTTGGGTAACTTTTCATATATAATCAAATGACAGGAAGACTTTTTTCTGAGGTGTGGGGGGATGCTGATGAGGAAAGACTTGATAGCGTCAATTATCAGTCATAAAATCCTTGCTTATCATTTGTTAACAAATCCTCAGTTGAAAAACCTTTTCATCAGCTTGGCACTAGCTGAAAATTTGCTGTACAATGAATATAATCCTACTCTAATAGAAGATGACTGCATTTCCAAGTAGATTTAACATAGGAAAAAAGTAAGATTATTGTAATAAATCTAACATCACAGAAACAATTCATGGAGCTTAATTATGACACTACTAAATGTGAAAATCTATTCAGCGCTAGGAACACTTTTCACATTACATTCACGCTAAAGATTGGCTGTTAAGAGCTCATTACTGGTATTTTTCTAAAGAGTGGTTTATTAAACACAGTTACCTAATAAGCATCTTCGGTGGTGCAAATTGCTGAAAACAGTAATGAGTCTGATTAGACTTCATTTCAATTACGACAGCTTGTCTAGGAAAAAAAAATTTTTTATATATATATATGTTTTTTCTTCATGCTTCAGAATTTGGTTGCAAGACACTACAGAGTTTAAAAAATAAAAAGCCACCTCTGTATTTCCTTTCCACAGTTCACTAATGAAGAGAGAATTGTCCAAGTCGTCATCCAATTTACACACTGGAAAACTGGATGGACAAAGTGGAGTCACAATCATGTTTGCTTAAAAACAGCAAAGGCTGCCTTGACTAATATGTCTAAATAAGGTCACCTTTAGCTTCTCTCTGCTTTGTTTTTTTTTTTCCTTAGGAATACAAAGCTATAAATGAGGTGCAGACTTCAACATGATTCATCCCTATTTGGTTTGTGGAGGTTATTCTCCAGATTAATAGGCTCACCTTTCAATTATGTTTTATCCATGGATATTCTACTTAAAATCATAAAAATATAGAAAACTGTTGGACTATGCATGCTAATTATCTGACTGATTTTTTTTTTAAATACATATATTGGGGGAAAAATAAAAGAAGCCAAGCTTTATGAATGTGCACTAATATATCAGAAAGTGTAAAGGAATATTCATTAGGCACTAAACTTGATTTGATATTTTTAAAAAGTATGTTATTTAGCTGCATTTAACAGCTAACCTCCTATTAAATCATGCCTGAATATACTGCTCAAATTGAAAGAAAAAAATTGTTAATGTAAAAAGCCTTTAAGTGATTAAGCTGTCACTGCTGTCATTCGGGCACTCTAGTAACATTTTAATGCTTCTGAGAGCTATGGCCAGGGATGCAATCCACTATTTTATGTTATATTTTCTGAAGAGATTATTTTTAAAGTATAATATCATTTGACACTGAACCAGATAAAATAATTCCTAAAGTAAAATATGAAAACAATGGCTGGATGTAGAAGCATTTGAAAAAAGGAGGGCACAATAAAACATCCAAACCTGAAAAACTTCACAAGTTAGCTAAGTGATCTTGTAATGGCCATAAGACTGAAAGTCATATATAAATGAAATTGTAGTATTCTTTGTAGGCATTTGGATACTTTCAAAAAGATTTATTTAAAAGGAGACCAGTTCCAGGTATGTCAGTTCAATGAGCAGGAATGTACTTTTAGACCTATGATTCATTAATTCTATGAATTTTTCTATTGTGTTTAAGGTGGCGGTGTCGGGGGGGTACCTTTTGTATAGAAAACACAAAAACAATTATAAATTTATAATTGGTATGCTTTCCTAAGTAACTCAATTATCATATATTTTAATTATTTGCTTTTCAAGGATTTTTTAAACATTTCATCTCAAATGATTCTAGTAAAGTGTTTTTCTTTTTGAATGCAATTGACAAAATGTGTCAATATATAATAATATTGTCATTAGTTTTCCTTTTTTGAAAAACTTTACATATGTAATCCCAGACCTCCTTGAAAATGAGGCACTCAAGGAAGGAAATGATGTTCATAGTATATTTGGAGGTCATAAATAAGACTTTTAAGTTTTATAAGTATGGAAACTTTTTGAGATAAATGACTTGGTTCAAGTCATTTCAAGCCACAAATAATAAATATATAGCTAAAGAAAACTTTAAGTAATGCTTATATTTGATTAAAGTATTATGTATACATGCTAGTTAAATAACTTAGAATGTGCTTTGGACTCTGAGATTATAAATAATAAAGCAGATCATTTTTAGGATAAAGGTATTTTTAAAAATCTCTTTTCCTTCTCTCTGTCACCTTTCGCCATTTTCTCTGTATCCTTTCCACAACTACAGACACAACACTTTCGTATACACATGTAAGCACCTAGATTTGATTTTTCTGTGTAACCTACCTGTATCACCCGCAGGGTTTTGGTTTTCCTGTTGTTTAGGGACTTGTTTAAATAGGATGCACACTGTTTGAAGAGGTAGCAGGAAGATTTGACTTATTTACTCTTTTAACATAAGAAACTAAAACTAGCAAATTTTAAATTACATTTCTATCTGCTAATTGAAAAATGTGACTGGAAAAAAATTTTCCTTTTCCTTAAAATTATTACCAAATACTGGAGCTTATCCATAACTGAGGCCAATAAAATAGTTCATTATCATCAGTAAGGAGTATAAAATTGTAGAATGGTTTTCACCACATAGAAGTAACATCCTTACAGCTTTGAATTCTATTGACAGTATTGAGAGCAACCTTGTGTTTCACTGCTATATTAGAGACAAAGTAAGCTGTGTGTATTCACAACAGAAGAGAGCTGGATTGGAATTAAAGTAGAATTTATAAGCAAAAGAAAAGGGATCTGTATTTCATGTGGCAGTTGCCACTGGATCAACCATTTTATTCAGTTCAGCCAAAACCTAAACTTTTTTTTTTTTTCTTTATGGCCTCATGTATTCTAACAGTAGATGAAACTGTGCAGTTGAATATTGTCATAGAGAACACAATCAAGATGGAATCTAAAGAAACAATTTCTCTGCTTGTGGTCCCTCCTATTGTTAGCTTTCCCCAAGGATTACTTTGTTGGGCACCCCCTTCAGGACAGGAAATGCCACTTTCTTTGAGGATGCTGATAGCCTGTCTTCTGCTTTTGTCTCATTATGCAGCATTCTTTGCTTTTACAAATGGAAGAGCCAATAGCACTAATGACTGGACTGTCATTCACACTGCACTTTAACAATGTTCTGTTTATCTGGAAATTAGAGCATCCTAATTATAGGTGGTGCTCAGGGTTTTTTCACCAAACCATAGAATGTGGCCAGGTAGGGAGAATGGAAAGGTGAGGAAACCACGGTTGTTACTAAGAGCTCTTCACTTTTAATCCTTGACCATGTTGATTGTATTCTAAAGCAGTTTATCTTCATATGTTGTCTTATATGGGAGAAACAACACTAAATCTACCAAACCTCATTTCATACGTTGCTTTTTCCACTGCCTTCAGATCAAAGTTGTTTTCTTCAGGCTGGACTAAATTATACACAGGTCCCAGGAGTGAAGGACACTGAATTAATGCACTATGTCACCCAGCCCTGACTATAGAATATTTTTATCAAAGTCCAAGGTACTATTTTGCTATTGCATTAAAAATTAATGCATGGATTGCCAAAAAGAGAAAAATGCATAAATAACCTAAACAAATTTTGTCTGGGCTTTGCACACTTTAGAGTTACCTTAAACAAAGAGTTTTTAAGGAGAATGGTTGGAGTTGTATACATATATGTAAATAATATTCTTACTCCTTTGTCTAATTATATGAGAGAGACCTCCAATTTAAATAAACAGTCTTAATTATCTATTTTGTTTTATGTAAACTGTCTTTTTAGAGTAAGGTTTCAGAGAAACACAAAAAGAAGCTGAATGCAGATTCCATCTTACACAGGGTCATGGGGCTTGGCAGATTATGAATTTG
This sequence comes from Phocoena sinus, assembly GCF_008692025.1. NCBI lineage: Eukaryota > Metazoa > Chordata > Mammalia > Artiodactyla > Phocoenidae > Phocoena > Phocoena sinus. The sequence goes on from NC_045769.1 coordinate 69,218,465, forward strand.
TTTATTGACCCACGTCAGCATGGGATGTTGGGCAAAAATGAATGTAGTTCACCTAAATATAACTAAATTGAACTTTGCATTTATATACTTGAAACAGAATAGATACACACAAATAACTATTTACGAATAGCACTATGTACACATAATGATTAACATAACATTTTAGCAGTGTGACAGAGGACATTAACCACCCGTGTCATAACTCAAGGTTGGTACCATGCCCAGTTTGTGTTAATTAAAAGTGCAAATTTATTTTATATGGCACAGGAGTATCTTGAGAATCAATTGGAATGACCTCAGACTTTTAGGACGCTGATAACGTTATCTCAGCAGAGTCCTTTTTTAAAATAAAGATTCAAAACCCATAGAAAATGCACAATACTTTTGGCATTTGGATTTCTCTTTCTGGATCAATCATACAGGCTGAATACTATGAATCTAGCATGGAGCTTTCAGGTTGTGTTAACCCCATTTATCCCTGCACGCTACAGCTCACCTGTTATTTATACACATAAGAGGTTTGATACTGCAGAACAAGGGGAGTGCTCTGTCGTGACACAGAACATACGTATTCATTAGCCCTGGCAGGTCCCTATGGACAGAAGTGGTGTGTCCTGATGATCTCTGTATGACAGAAAGAACTGGGGGGGGGGGGAAGGGTAGATGGCCTTAATGGATTGAAAACGTATATGGAAAAAGGGAAGAGACAGAATGAGTAATGAAAGGCCACAAAGTAACAACTTTAAAGGTTAGCTACAAAGCACTATTTAAACTGATTAAAATTGTCTAAAATCATTCACAGAGGTAGAATAAACAAGATAACATTTGACTCAACATGGGAAAATCAGTCCTCTTATGCACTAACCCTCAAATCCTTTCGCTTGCAATAGTTGATAACACTGACACTAAATACTAAGATTCAGAGTATGAATTATTTGTATATTTTAAATTGCATGTATATGCATAGTTGTGTATTCTGTTGAATTATGGTAGGATGTACACAGACTTTTGGACACTGTTTTTTACTTCATTTAGATGATTATTCAAAAATCTGTATACATATGCTTTTGTAAAACTACCCCTTGCATTAAAAAAGAAAACCCATAAATCTGAACTATAAACTATATGTATTTTATGTGAGTGTGATTATATGTTCATTTGAATACTTTGATTTGAGTATGGGAGATTTTAGGACCCCCAGAGGAAAATAAATTATTTATTTGAATTATGATTTTTGGTTTGCTTTAAGTGATAGGCTCTCTTGATAATGTATTGAACATAAGCCTGGTGGCCTAAAAGTGATATTTCTTTTATCAGTGTAATTTTCTTTGCATAACTGCTTATGCACTCATCCTCATAAATGCAAGTCATTCTCTTATATATGACTTGCATGTTAAAAATGATGACCGGGCTTCCCTGGTGGCGCAGTGGTTGAGAGTCCGCCTGCCGATGCAGGGGACACGGGTTCGTGCCCCGGTCCGGGAAGATCCCACATGCCGCGGAGCGGCTGGGCCCGTGAGCCATGGCCGCTGAGCCTGCGCGTCCAGAGCCTGTGCTCTGCAACGGGAGAGGCCACAACAGTGAGAGGCCCGCGTAAAGAAAAAAAAAAAAAAATGATGACCTATGAGACCCATGCATACCAAGTTTCAACCTCATTATGAAATATTGGCAAAACAGAGATTTTTATACTTGGTCACGTTTTGATGAGTGAATATTTTGTTGCTGTGAATAAAATTTAATGCATTCTAGGGAAACTGATTCAGATCATAAGCTACCCACAAATTTAATTGAAGGACAGGGTATATACCATTCTACTCCAAGTCATGGTGCCCTGTAACATTGAATACTTGCTTTTAAAGCTCAAAATGATGACATACAGAACAAGATCAGTTGCTTATCCGGATACCATCTACCCAGCAACTTGCTATAAGAAATAAGAAGGATAACTTTGGAGTAACTTAATGTCTCTAAAGTTGTAGTAGAGGTCATGATCGACTACTACTATTAAATGAAGTCTTGGTTTGTGGAGTCAGAACCTATGGCATATTCAGGGAGCATATTAGGAATGGTGGAGACTGACATGGAAAACAGCCAGAAAAGGTATCTAACAAATCAGAGCAAAGGGGGGAACGATGAAACAGCAGCAATCTGGAAACCAGTTTTTTAAAGCAATCATTTCTCATTTTACACTGTTGTACTAGTGACACTGAATCAAGGGAGATATCAAATATTTTTCCTGTGCTTTGAGTAACAGGGCAGGAATGACATAATAAATAGTATTTGGAAAAATTTTAATCTAAAGGCACTACTATTTTTTTAAGTTTTAAAGCACTATACTTGCTAGTTTTCAGGAAAATGTACTTAAGTGAAAAAAATGGAGCTTGAAGCTTCACAGTGAAGTCATAATTTTAATTGCATACGTGACCAGTAGATACCATAAAAATACCTGATGTTGTCATAGGGAGTGGGAACATCATGACAAAATGGAGAGGGCATGCCATGTCTAGAGGGGGCAACTGGACCTCAGATTCAGGCAACTGTTGCCAGGCAAGAATGAGGTCTAGTGTAAGACCATTCAACTTGTCTTGAAAAAGTGGGAAATATGGAACTACAGATTCTTTTATATAAAATTGACTGATTTTTAAAACTCTGTGCTGGCCAAATGAAATATAGTTACAGGTTACATGCTGCCTGCAGGCTGTCAGGTGGCAATTTCTCTATGTTAGAAGGTGAGGTATTTAAACTATATTTACCAAGGACCATTTAGCCAGAAATGCCTTTGTGATTGTTAAAAAGGATTGCTTTATGCAAATAATGTGGAATAGGGGGAGGGAGTAATTTGCTGCAAAATGTATTATAATTTGGATTCTTGAGGTGTGAAAGTGTGATTTAACGAGAAAAATCTTTGACAGTATTACTGTATAATTAGAATATCTTATTTTGAGACTGGGTTTTCAGATCATCCTTAACTGGTTTTAAACCTCTATTGTTTCTTAGCTGTGGTCTCTACAATGTTGACTCACAAATACCATTAAGAATAAATAGCATAAAAATATTTTGAATTTTTGACAGCTTTTTGATTAAGGAGATCATGCTCTGTGTTTTGCTGAGTATGAAAGAATTTCTATACCTTTCTTATAACCAGCATTCCCACTGGAAAATTTCCTTTTCAGTAGCTGTCCAGAGGTTGAAGAAAAAGTGATTTATAAATTCTAGGAGTGATTTTAGTTCTTTTTCTGTCTAGTCAGTTTTGTTTTGTGTTTAATGCATCTCTGGCTTTTTCAAAATAAAAGCATAAGAAGAAATATTTGTGTAGCAGGTTACAGTTGGAAAATATTTTCACAAATATTACTGCTTTAGGTAACCTTAATAACAATCGAGTAAGGTATATGATACCATTATTGTCAATATTTTATGGCTGAAAAAAGTGAGTATGATATGCTTATGTGATTTCACCAGGATTAGAACAAATAAATGATGGCATGGATCAGGGCCAGTGGTCTGAACCTCAAGCTTGGGTTATTCACTCTTCAAACAAAATTCTAGGATCTTCTTTATGTTTTCTCCAGTCCCTTTCTATCCCAACAATCTAGTAATGCCTCCAAATAAAACACTGTGTTAGACAAAATAGTGCTCGACCCCACAGTATACTACGATAAGTGAAGTACTAAACCTGTAACTGAGGCTGTCTGGATTGGGGACTAGGTCATTTGAAAGTTCCCTTAATCTCTAAAATCAAAGAGTCTAAGGGAATTTAGAATGTGAAATTATAAAGAACACAGAAGCTGGAAAAGTTTCATTGTCTGGTAAACAGATTCCCTTGATGTAATTTCTTAGCATTGAACCACAGGCTTTACACACAGCAGGCCCTCAATTTGTTGACTAATTAAGATTAACAGTCCCTATATCATATTCAGCTTATACAGGACTTTTCATTTTGGTGTTCTGAAGATGGAACCTATTTAAATAGGTTAAGGAGAATATATAATTTCTGTGCTTCTTCCCCTCACTTTTCCCCTGATACTACTTTTAAATATGACATCACATTTTAGGCTAGGAATTATTGGGAAATGGACTAAGGAAGATTTCAGATCAAATAGATTAGAACAGGTAATACTAGATACTGCTGTGTTGGCCTCTTGGCTTATGAGGGTCGGTACACAAAAGGAGAATGCTGCTTAGTCTGCTGAAACATTTTGATTGGTCATCACTCCCCTTGAAGCATAAAGGTAAGTAGTTATTGTATAGGGCCAGTTTTCAGTATCAGGAAGTTTGTAGGCCCTCTCTCAGAAGACTTGTTTTTTAGCCAATGAATTTGCTACTCTCTACTTGAAATTTTGAATGTTCTATGTATTAGTTTTGCCATTTCCTACCTAGGAGATGATGAATCTGTTGCATTATTAGGCTGAGGCGGCAGTAAGTAAACTATTATAATTACTTTATTGTATTTACCCCAGTAGTGATTTTTTTCTAGAGAGAATCTTGGTAAATATGGTGTTCAATTTTTTAAAAAATATCCAAAGGAGTGTAATAGGTGTAGTGATGTCGTGCAGGCCTGGGTGAGCACTGTGCAGCTTTCCTAGAGCAAGCTGGCCATGCCTGCAGGTGTTTGCCTCAGGTCTCTGCCCTTAGGAAGTCTGAGCAAACCTACAAATGAAAGCAGAGTCCCTAACAGCCAGAATTACCCTATGGGAACCTTGTAGAAGAGAGCCGCTTTTATAGACCTCATGAACTTCTGAATAGCATACCTGTGTTGGGGTGGGGGGGTGCGGTAGTGAGTGTCTTAGATTAATATTTCCATGAATGTGTGCTAAAAATCGATTCTAGAAGACCTAATCTTTTATTCCCAATTTCCTCCGATTCTGAAAGTCGTTTATATGTCCTTCATTTTTCTATATAACAGTGTCTTTATCATTTTGAAGCTGTGACAGAACTTTGAAGAATGCCACAGTAGTTTTGCTTCAAAATAGTTAAAGAGTTAAATGGAAGAAGTAGAGCAATGAGGCAGCAACTGTTTAGTAATTAAACCTAAGTTAGGGCTTCCCTGGTGGCGCAGTGGTTGAGAGTCCACCTGCCAACGCAGGAGACACGGGTTCGTGCCCCGGTCCGGGAAGATCCCACATGCCGCGGAGCGGCTGGGCCCGTGAGCCATGGCCGCTGAGCCTGCGCTTCTGGAGCCTGTGCTCCGCAACGGGAGAGGCCACGACAGTGAGAGGCCCGCATACCGCAAAAAAAACAAAAACAAAAACAAAAAACCTAAGTTATAAAATGGTCAGTAATGATAGCATGAAAAAGTGTTATCCAAACTGTCCGGTTTCATGGGAAATATAGACTTGTTCATTTATATATACATAAATTCATCCTATAACAATAAAATACTCAGGCTTTTTACTGTAGTATGTCATCCTTGTGCACACTTACGTTAAAGTACCTTAAAAGCAGTTTTCTATTAAATTATATATTTTAAAAATAAACACATTGCATTGTGAAGTTTGCCAGCTGTATTAAGAATTTTCTAATCCTTTCAAAAATGAAAATTGATGTTTTGGAACAATTCTTCAATTATCTTGAGGAACTATTTTTCTTACTTTCTACTGTTTTCTGAATTTTTATTGTACCTAATATTTAAGCTGTTTCTAAACATCAGTGGGAGTTATTGTTCCGGAGTCATGTTTCTAATAACGTTAAAATAGTATTGTTTCTGAGGTTTTTCTCTTCATGTTCCAAAGAGAAACCATATAAGAACTGTTTTTAAAACCCATCTTATTATTTGGGTGCCAAGTTAAGTGACACGCACGTGCTGCTGTTATCTAGGGAGCATGATATTTTGTTCAAAGAACATTTGGCTCCACATTTTGCTTACATTTCACATCAGAAATATCGCCACAAATAAATAGAACAATAATAATAACAATGACAACAAATTTAGTTCTATTTCCAATTAGTATTAAAATTCAAGAAACTGGTGAAAAAGCTCTTTGTCCTCCTAAGACCAGAACACTCTCCTGAACACAGGCTTCTTCAGTTCCTACTAATATTAGGAAGTAGCTTATGGTTTAACTATTAATTTATACTTTCAAATACTATTAATGATTTTAAAGCACTGGATAAATACTCATGTTTCAGGGGATGTGAATAATTCTGTCCCCTTAAGGTTATTTAATGAAAGCTTAATCTTAAATTTTGCAGCCCTGCTTAGGTTGTTATTTAGTATGCATCAATAAATAAACTTTCGGGCTTCCCTGGTGGCGCAGTCGTTGAGAGTCCGCCTGCTGATGCAGGGGACACGGGTTCGTGCCCCAGTCCAGGAAGATCCCACATGCCGCGGAGCGGCTAGGCCCGTGAGCCATGGCCACTGAGCCTGCGCGTCCAGAGCCTGTGCTCCACAACAGGAGAGGCCACAACACTGAGAGGCCCGTGTACCACAAAAAAATAAATAACTAAATAAATAAATAAATAAACTTTCAATTATCTTGGTAAGCATATCCAAAAATAGCATGAGAATCAAAAGGCAATGGTGTATCCAGTAATTGTTCCAAATAGATAACTTTAAAAATATATAAATTTATTTATTTATTTGTTTGTTTGTTTGTTTTTGGCTGCGTTGGGTCTTCATTGCTGCACGTGGGCTTTCTCTAGTTGAAGTGAGCGGGGCCTACTCTTCATTGTGGTGCACAGACTTCTCATTGTGGTGGCTTCTCTTGTTGCGGTGTGTGGGCTCTAGGCGCGCAGGCTTCAGTATTTGTGCACGTGGGCTCTAGGGCACAGGCTCAACAGTTGTGGTGCACAAGCTTAGTTGCTCCGTGGCATGTGGGATCTTCCGGGACCAGGGCTCAAACCCATGTCCCCTGTACTGGCAGACGGATTCTCAACCACCGCACCACCAGGGAAGCCCCAAATAGATAATTTTGATAGGATCTCTATTTAATTTCAGATGAAACAAATCTTATGAAATTTAATTATTTTTGCTAGAGTTTATGCAGTTAAACTATGCATTTCTCTATGCAGTGAAAATGGCCAACCTATTTTATTTAAACTTTATTATATATTCCTGTCTTTTACAGTGATTATAACTTACTAAAATCATTTGTTGCATGTATTTTACAAATGATTAATCTACAAGAAAAATTTTAATCCAATAAAGGTGAAGGTTGCCCTTTTTGGTTGTTTTTTAAAATAATTACTCTAAAGCTAAAGCGGTTTCATTTTTTCAAGGGGCAATTTTTTTTTTTAAATCATGTTTGTTATGTATGTTTGTTAACTTATGCCACCAATGGCTTAGCTCAGCTAACTGAAAGGAAGCCAGACCCTTTTATGGGGGGGGCGGTGAGTGTTGTGTTGTGTTTGTGGTAAATTCCATTGTCTGTGACTCCTAAATTATTTTCTGAGACCTTTTTTTAAAGACATTTATTCATGTTTCTTCTGTATCCATCTAATCAAATTCCTACTCATAGCATACGTGTTTTCTTATTTTCTCAACTCTGTATTTTGTTAATCTTTTAAAGAAAAAAAATCCTAATAGAAATTCCCTGGAAATAATTTACAGAACTAATGAATCTGTAGGTCTTTTAGACAGTTCTACATTACAGTCCCATTAATATTCTCTCCTTTTTATAAGGCTTGAAGTAAATCCCATGACACTAGAAGAATTTAGATACTGATTACTTGCGATTGGTTCCTGGTGATTTGCTCTTAATAATTTCCAGTTGAATTTAATGAAAGTATGATTCCTGAAATGCTGCTTCATTAAAATTGCATCTTTTCCCCTTTAAGTGTGGTCTCGGTCATTTCACCCATTTTGCGGTGTGTTTTTCTCCCCCTTAAAAAGTAATGATTGAGAAAGCAGAAACAATTAAGAATATCACTTTAGTTCTTCCTAGAAGGCCCCCCAGAGTTCCTCTGCATGAAATGATGCAAGCTGCACTTCATCAGGATTTTATAATATGTTCTTTCCAATTGAAGAGATTATTTTTTTAAGTAGTTTTAAAAGAGAAACATGAAGATTTGTGGGGAGGTGAAGGAAAGGAAAGTGAAGAATCTGTTGCATATACAGGAGAAGTAAGGTGTTTAGTATTTTTACTCAAAAAGATATATATATACATATATATATATATATATATATATATGTGGAGCTTGATTAAGTTATACAGTGCAGCATTCAGAGTTAATTTAATTGAGATGGTGATTTGCCAATGAATATCTACATGGATCCTTTTTAAAAATCCAAATGCAAATGAGTACAACTGCAGTAAAATATATTTGCAAATGAATCCTGTTGCTTTATTCATTTATTATGTAATTACTGCAATCTTTCCCACCTTGTTTTCAGTATTTCTTAATCATTAAGTCAGAAGCATGACAGCAGTGCCAGCCCTGGCATGATTCTCTTTGACTGAAACCTTGTAAATTAACACAATTAGCACAGCATCATCCTGCTAATTAACTTCCAGTGTCTGGTGCAGTGGTTTTGCAAGCAAGGAAGAGGGAGTCAGAAGGGAATCAACATGCCATTCTGTTACCAAACTCTGTGATACGTTCAGTTTAGCTCAGTAAGTCAAAGCCGGCCATGTCAGGAGCCAAAGTCAGGCAATGAAGAGCTAAAGGGGTTGGAGGAGGAAAGCAGAAGCGGGTAGGAGCTGTCAAAATAGAATGCAGTAATTCAGAAGGGAGCTGATGCCACAGATGCTTCATTTAGACCAGAACTCCTTCTTATCAAGGAATCTCTGCCAGAGGGCACAAGAGAGTTTGCAAAATTCACTTACCATAATACAAAGGAGATTAAGGAGCCCTGCTTAATACAGCTGTATCAGAATAGGAAGTGTTCCAATCAAGCAGAGATTAGAATAGGACGAACCAGCATTGGGAAATAGAACAGGGTTCCAGTGCTCTTCTGTAACTAACTATATGTGAGTCCTCGAGGGTACATTATAAATCCCTTTGGGTACTGGTTCCCTAATGAGGGAAATAAGGCAATGTCTAAGGTCTCTCTTTAAACTGTAAAATTCAAATGATTCTCTCATTCTGACTGCTTTATAATGAGAAAATACTCTTGTATAGTTTGCTACATAGTCACCTTGCTTCCGTTTGTAATCTAGCAGATGATAGAGTTACACATAGCATCTCATTTTCTAGTTGTACTCTTCGAGTTTATGCCACACACTGCTTTCCATAAATGTAAAGGGTTAGAATCCAGATTCTCTGTTCTTATCTTCCCTTTTACCTGCTTCCCCCCTTCACATATATATATATATATATATATATATATATATATATATATATTCCACCCCCCCACCCCTCAGTACCTTGAAGGCTGTAAGGCAGAGGGAAAGATGATAACAGAAGAAGGGAGAATGCTAGCTAGAAGACCGACAGACAAGTGATGCTTGTTTTTTTTTTTCAGAGTTTCAACAACAGGACTGAGAGGCAGAAAGGAGCCAGTTGTAATTCATACCGAGTTGTAGGCTTTGTGCGATGAAAGCGATGGAGCGCTGCCTGGGAGATTGCTTTGCTGCACTCCACGAAGCAGATTTGAAACTGTCGTGGACCACTTTAGATGAGAGTTGGATTATGGAATGACCTGCTATGTCTGTGTCATATTGTTCTGCGCAGGGAGCATTATACTGTGCTAACTAGGTGTTCAGTACCAAATAAGAGAGGTGTCCTAGATGTGATCTGTCAGCTGTGTCTCATTTTTATATTGGTTAAAATAGAAAACAGAAACTGTGATGTGAAGAGACAGGATAGCTGGATATCGCACATGTTAATACTCTCACGTGCTAGATATTTAAAATGTATGCATATTTTATTGTAAGAACTTGTGATTGAATTCTAACTTGACAGGAATGTGTATGTACATACATATGTGTTTCTGTGTGTGTGTGTAGCAAGTAACTTGATAGGCTTAGCAGAAATAAATTTACTTATTACTTAAAAATGAAAAAAAATGTAGGTCTCCTACAGAGTTTTCATTTAAATTGTTTAGTTTTTATACAGGGTATAAATTACTTTTATACAGGGTTGGAAGTTTTCATTTAAATTGTTTACTTTTTATACAGGGTTGAAATTTTATACAGGGTTTTCATTTAAATTGTTTACTTTTTATACAGCGTTGAAATTCAGTCCCTTTTAAAGTATATGCATTGTAGAGACCATAACAGGTATTATAAACTGTGGGAATCCTTTATAATGTCACTATCGTTGGCGGAAAATAATAGGTAACAAAAGAAGTTGGGGGAAAAAGCTTTAACAGTTCTGATGAGTATCTAAGTAAATTAACTTTTTCCCCCCCAAATCTTTAGGCTTGAAGATGCAGTGGACGCCGGAGCATGCCCAGTGGCCAGAACAGCACTTTGACATCACCTCCACCACTCGGTCTCCTGCCCACAAAGTTGAAGCTTACAGAGGTCATCTGCAGCGCACCTACCAGTATGCCTGGGCAAATGATGACATATCTGCTCTGACTGCATCCAACCTACTAAAAAAATATGCAGAGAAGTATTCTGGCATTTTGGAAGGCCCCGTGGACCGACCTGTACTCAGCAACTACTCTGATGCGCCATCAGGACTAGTGAACGGTCGGAAAAATGAAAGCGAACCGTGGCAGCCTTCCTTGAATTCAGATGCTGTTTATCCCATGAACTGTGTTCCGGATGTTATCACTGCCAGCAAAGCTGGAGTCAGTTCAGCCCTCCCTCCAGCAGATGTCTCTGCAAGTATAGGGAGCTCTCCTGGGGTGGCCAGCAACCTGACAGAGCCTAGTTATTCAAGTAGTACCTGTGGAAGCCACACTGTACCTAGTCTTCATACAGGGCTCCCATCTCAGGAATATGCCCCAGGATACAACGGCTCATATTTGCATTCTACTTACAGCAGCCAGCCAGCACCTGCACTTCCTTCACCTCATCCTTCTCCCTTGCATAGCTCTGGGCTCCTACAGCCACCACCTCCTCCGCCGCCGCCACCAGCCCTGGTCCCAGGCTACAATGGGACTTCTAACCTCTCCAGTTATAGCTATCCCTCTGCTAGCTATCCTCCTCATACTGCTGTGGGATCTGGGTACAGCCCTGGGGGTGCACCCCCTCCTCCTTCAGCATACCTGCCTTCAGGAATTCCTGCTCCCACCCCCCTGCCCCCCACCACTGTTCCTGGCTACACCTACCAGGGTCATGGTTTGACACCTATCGCACCCGCGGCTCTGACAAACAGTTCGGCAAGTTCTCTCAAAAGGAAAGCTTTCTATATGGCAGGGCAAGGAGACATGGACTCCAGTTATGGAAATTACAGCTATGGCCAACAGAGATCCACACAGAGTCCTATGTACAGAATGCCCGACAACAGCATTTCAAACTCGAATCGGGGGAATGGCTTTGACAGAAGTGCTGAAACATCATCCTTAGCATTTAAGCCAACGAAGCAGCTAATGTCCTCTGAACAGCAAAGGAAATTCAGCAGCCAGTCCAGTAGGGCTCTGACCCCTCCTTCCTACAGTACTGCTAAAAATTCATTGGGATCAAGATCCAGTGAATCCTTCGGGAAGTACACTTCACCAGTAATGAGTGAGCATGGGGATGAGCACAGGCAGCTCCTCTCTCATCCAATGCAAGGCCCTGGACTCCGTGCAGCTACCTCATCCAACCACTCTGTGGACGAGCAACTGAAGAATACTGACACGCACCTCATTGACCTGGTAACCAACGAGATTATCACCCAAGGACCGCCAGTGGACTGGAATGACATTGCTGGTCTCGACCTGGTAAAGGCTGTCATTAAAGAGGAGGTTTTATGGCCAGTGTTGAGGTCAGATGCATTCAGTGGACTGACGGCCTTACCTCGGAGCATCCTTTTATTTGGACCTCGGGGAACAGGCAAAACATTATTGGGCAGATGCATAGCTAGTCAGCTGGGGGCCACATTTTTCAAAATTGCTGGTTCTGGACTTATTGCCAAGTGGTTAGGAGAAGCAGAGAAAATTATCCATGCCTCTTTCCTTGTGGCCAGGTGTCGCCAGCCCTCGGTGATTTTTGTCAGTGACATTGACATGCTTCTCTCCTCTCAAGTGAGTGAGGAACACAGTCCAGTCAGTCGGATGAGAACCGAATTTCTGATGCAGCTGGACACTGTACTAACTTCGGCTGAGGACCAAATCGTAGTAATTTGTGCCACCAGTAAACCAGAAGAAATAGATGAATCTCTTCGGAGGTACTTCATGAAACGACTTTTAATCCCACTTCCTGACAGCACAGCGAGGCACCAGATAATAGTACAACTGCTCTCACAGCACAATTACTGTCTCAATGACAAGGAGTTTGCACTGCTCGTCCAGCGCACAGAAGGCTTTTCTGGACTAGACGTGGCTCATTTGTGTCAGGAAGCAGCGGTGGGCCCTCTCCATGCCATGCCAGCCACAGACCTTTCAGCCATTATGCCCAGCCAGTTGAGACCCGTTACATATCAAGACTTTGAAAATGCTTTCTGCAAGATTCAGCCTAGCATATCTCAAAAAGAGCTTGATATGTATGTTGAATGGAACAAAATGTTTGGTTGCAGTCAGTGATAACTTCTTTAAAAAAAATGTAATGAATGTTGGCACACACACATAAAACCTGCTACATAGGGTATAGAGCCCCTTTCCAGTAGTGTTTGAATTGCAAAGGGTACTGGGGAAGACGACGATTAAGTTGCATCTTTAGAGTCAGGGTAGATTTGGAGGAAAAATGCATCCAATGAGAGCTTCTGATTTGAAAGCCCCAGATGACATAAAGCATCTGCTGATGCTCAGTTCGGTTCAAGCTAGACAACACTCACCAAGGAGCAAGGTGCAAGTGTGTTGATTTCAGAAGGACATGAACCTCGTGTGTTGATTCCATTCTGCTGTTCTCGAGATTTAGTTGCTGTCAAGTGCCTGGAGTGGTGCTTTATTTTTTGTTTGCCTCACAATTACATTGGTGGCATGTGCTAATATAAAGAGCTTTAACTTCAAACATTATTGGACTAAAGAGATGAATGGTTGTGTTTCGACAGAAAACCAGATTTTTGCCATTTTAAGAGCAACAGTATTCCTCAATCCTGTCTGTTCTGCAGTATTAAGCTAAGAACAGGTAAAACAGGGTAACGGTAATCTGGACCTTAATTTCTGCAGTTCATTTCTTTTAATGTTCTTGTCTGCAAAAACTCAGGAAAGTGATTGTGATTTGTACAGTACCTCAAAGGAATGTGTTGAAAGCACTATGTACTGCTGAGAGTAATGGGATAGGCTTCAATGTTACTTTATATTAAAATGTATGTTTACCTCAACAATTGGAAAATAGCAAGGAAAATTACTTTGAATGTATCCAGAAAAATACTGAGTGTGATACAACTGAATATTTACAACTTAAAGTAAAAATGGAAGGATTTTTTTTTAAAGGTTCTTTCACTAATTATGGGGAATTGACCAGAGCAGAATAATTCTTTATATCAATACCTGCAAGAGTTCTTCGTACATTGCTCCTTGATAATGAAGTGAAAATGTTCTTAGAAGGTACACTGGTTAATGGAAAGCTACTTATACAGTCTGTGTTAGTGTCTAGAACAGTCAGCCACAAGACCCGTTTAGGACCCTGAAAGTCACAGTACCTAAAAACTAGGACTGCCTTTTCCTGCAGAGCTGGTAATGGTGGTGGTGATTTGCAAGTTCTCTCTGAAACTGCTGGGAATGGTGTCATCCTATTCACTAATCTAGCTTATAGGCTTGCCGTGCTGTTTGACAGAATGCAGAAGATAGCAACCAAAACAAACAAGCAAACAAATAAATACAGAAAACAACCAACCAACTTATATATCTGCAAAGAATATATCTACGTCCCCTCTCCTTCTTGACTCCTCTCTTGTCAGTGCAATTTTGCTTCTCATTTTGAAATCTTCTGGGCTGTAGTGCTCCCACATTCATTTCTACCTCAGTTTTGTTGCATTTCTCTTGGAAAGTCAAATAGAAAATTGGAAGTAGACACACACACACACACACACACACACACACACACACACACACAAATATAGCTTGCCAAACATGTTACTTTGTTTTCTTCTATCTTTTCCCATAAATCTAGTTTCCAAAAAACATCAGCCTTCATGCTCACTTCCACCGAAGTCCACCCTCACCCCAACAGCATATGTGGCATTTTTCTCAATTTCCCATTCCTCATCTGCTCCCCACCAAGTTGTTCTTTGTATCCTTTAATGCTTTATGTGCAACTTTTCATTGCTAGGTGACTGATGTTTGGCAATGCCTCTGAACAGACACGGTGTAGGCTGTAGCCTTCCAAAGCCACTGCCCGTGCATAAGCAGAACAGCCTGGCTTTTTGAATGTATTTTTCCTGGTTTTTTTTTTTTTTCCTTCCTTTTTTTAGTTGAGAGATGCAGTAACAAAACTGTTGCAAAGCACTGGCGTTTTATGTATTCAAAAAGTGATGTACATTTTAAAAAATTTTAAATAAATGCAATGAGAAGCCCTAAGAAAGGTCTTTCTGTTATTGTTTTGTTTTCCTTCAAATTTTTTTTTTTTACTGATTTCATCCACAATGTCAAATTCTCTGAAACACTTAACATAGAGAAAGCTAATGAAGGACTTGATATTTCTGAAATTTTATGATGCTTGATCATTACTCCCCTTTTTTCTTATTTTTCTTGTTGCTAAAAACTGAGCAAATGAACCAGAATTTAACTTACTATGATTTTCTATCAATTAAAACTGTTCTTACACATAATTATTCCATATTAAAAAGCAGTGCCTTTCATTAAGGATACAAAAAATAATATTTAAGTACGTCCTCTGCTTTTCACAAGTGAATAAACACTACAGTCGTGTTCTGGCTCTACCCTGCACATATCCCTTATTGTAAGGAAATTCTAATACCCCCATTAACCTGTAGGTTCATATTGATCTCACTGACAAGTTTACTTTTGCACGGTGCTGACCTATTTTCAGTCTTTTGGACGTCACATTTCATCTCCGCCAACATTCTGTGTTCACTTGAAAGCAACTGGCAAGTTTTGACAAACCCAATCTTACTTAGACAACTTTGGAAAATCCAGTATTGACCCACATTTCCGTGGCTAGTAAGAGTTAATGCCAAATATATGACTGCACTATTGTGTTTCACACTCATTTATAAAACTGAAAATAAAGTCATGCATATTGGCTTTTAGCTTTAAATGACTTAAAAATTACTTTGAGATATGAGTGGCCAAAAATCCATGTACTTAGGCAGAAGCTGAAGTTGTGTGTGAATTTCATTTAGCCTCACAAATTCTAGGATTTGATCTCTTAGGAAATTGGGCATGCTGAAGAAATGAAGATCTGTTGGGGGAGATAATGCTGACTTTTCAGTAGGTAGTGCTGTCCTGTGAGTCTTTGATTCTGCATGGCAGCATTATGAGCTCTTCTATGGACTAGCCTAATAATGAGCTCTTTTCTGACCATCTTTTCTAGAGCTTGGGGAGGGGGTGGGGGTACCACATCCTGAGAAGTGAACGTGCACAATCAGTTATGGTACAGCTGAGTAATGGGGCTTCATAGTCTTGGACTCTTTTTGACTGCTAAGAATTTGGAGAAGGCTACTAATGAAGGTAAGGTAATGAGCCAGTCCAAGTCTCTTGCTGTCTGGCCAGGGGATTTGAGCCAGTCCACTTAACAGCCCCTAATTCCCTTCTTCACAACTGCAATAACATTTCCAACAGGGACAAAAAGGAAGTGAAGGAAACTACTTCAGTAGAAGGATCAATAGAAATTCAAGAGGTAGTTCATAATGACCTTATGTGTGACACGAATGGAAATACTCTACACTTCTGGCATGCTTCTCACCAAAATATTTAGAACATTAGTGACAATACAGAAAAATTTGCTGACTGAGCTGATCAATGGAATGTGAAGGCAGTATACTTTAAGGCTATTTACTTTCACACAGAATGTTTATCTATTAGTCAGTTTGTATTCTACTCAAATGCAGATAGACGGGTATAATGTTTTCTTGTGCATTTGAAACCTATCAAGGAGAAAATAAACCATTCCACTAAAATACATAGGCCAAACACCATCTGGGCAAGTGAAAAAAGCTATCCAGAGGCTATGCTATGTAAAATACCAAGGTCAATTTACACTGGTTGAATAGTACTTGGCTACGCAGTTTTCAAAAGAATACATCCAAAAAAAGTCCAAATTAATTCCCACAATAGGTCTTTGTAAATTTAAATATATTTGTGGGTTGGAAAATATGTTCTAGAGGCATTTAGAATTTTTTTCTCTGAAAATGTGTCTAACTCCAAGCAGAAAGTTAATTCTATAATCTCATTCTCATGTTTTTTTAGCAAGAATTGGGTATGATCATTGAAATTATTTTGCAAAGTGAAAGGGACACAGTTTGTTGAACTATTGAGGCCACTAAAGTTCTAATATATATACATATATATATAATTAGCGTGTATGTTTGTGTGTGTATGTATGTGGTATGTGTGCTGTTTTCACCACCAACTATGTGAAATTTAAAACTGTCTATTTTACATTACTCAGAAGCAACTGGTTACTTTCTCTCTTCATATATGCAGAGATATACATGACCACTTTATAATTCAAAGTGTTTTAATATGTTTTTTCTTTTGAAAAGTAAAGCCTTCAGTTGTTGAATCACCTGATTTTCATATGAAGCACATTAGCAAACATGGAGCTATTAGTATTTCAGAATTCAAAACCAGCTGTACTTGTGACTAACCCACACATGAACTGAAGCTCACACTCTACTAAGACCTCTGGTTGACATTCGATTTTGAACCTGCCAGATGCATTTGTGTGAACCAGGGATACTGCATCTTTAATGAACAAGTCTTTCCTCTTTCCTGTTTTTAAATACAACACAAGCAGTGTAGCACTAGGCACTGCAATTGTCAAAGACAATT
>NC_045769.1:69237891-69245391 GCF_008692025.1 Phocoena sinus
CTACCCTTAGCAGTGGTGTCAAAATAGAGAAGCAAAAACTTTGTTGTGGATTTTAAAGTCAAGTAATAGACACACGGTCCCTAGGATATTGGTTGAAACTTTGGCACTGTGATTGGGTCCAGTTTTGGACTCGGTGCTAAAGTGTGAGCTCTGTCACTTGATTTAAAGTGTTCCCTAAGGAAAAGGTAGAACACTCGGCAAAGCTGCCATGAATTTAGAGGCTGAGACATTACTCAACTCACAAGTGACTGAATCCCTCTGGCATGGGATTGCTGTTAAGATTTTCCCCTTATGTGAAGATGCCACTGTCCTCCATGTGAAGCCGCACTGCATTGTAAAATGAGGTGGCAGAATAACTGAAGGTCAGCCTCACAATGGAGAGGCCTCCATAAATATTTTCTTAGTTAGAAACTGAATCTACTGATAGCTAACCACAAACTACTGAGTGAAGCAGTACACAATTATTATAAACGTCCTCTTTTAGAGAACAAACTGATTACTATGGAAGACAAAACAGATGCATATTTCTAGATACCATTTCTATAATTATTTACTAAACATAAGATAGTCTACACTCCTGATGTTAAAGTCATTTTTCGAGCTACTTCGTTCAATCATAATTCTTTAAAGATGTGTACTTTTATTAAATGCAAAAAAAAGATGAAGAGGAAAGGTGACAAACAGGTGTTGAAATCACAAGGATGAATTCTTTCTAGGATAAAATGCTAATGTACTAACATTACCAAAGCTATAAAGTTTTAGTAGATATATGGAAATTGCATAGAACTGTTACCCTCAGGCCCTCCGAATTTTTTCAGTCAGCTTCAGATTTACACAAGGCAATTCTTCATTTTTGATAAACTTGAAAGCTCCTGTAGTAGCCGCTTAAGGTTCATTAAAATGTAATTAATTAATGATTTGCTGCTGAATAGCTGCTGACTGCGGTTTTCTTTTCACTTGTCGGACAGCATGAGTCACAGTTGCCAAGCCGACAAGGAAACTATTTGCAGACTATAGCACCTATTGATGAGTGTTTCAATCTGCAGTCATTTGCATAGGAAAAATGCTGGTAGGGGTGTAGAGTGTGTTTTCAGGGATGAATGTGAGCGACACCTAAAATTCAAAAGTGCCTCAGACTGTCAAGATAGTAATCTACTCATTACGATTGTTTTGTATTTAAATATCTTTAACTTGAAATAACAGTGATAAATTCCTGCATACAGAAAAGGCAGTTTTATTTTGATTTTTACAAAAACCTAAAAACATGTATCCAGGAATTGAAGATTTCTCTTTTTACGTGTGGAAGTATGTGTGCACATATATGCAGGTATATGTGTATGTTTTCTTTCGTTGAGTTACCTTGTTAAGGAAATCTCCATTCTTCTTATTCATTTTGAGGGACTTCAAGATTTCCTTTTCTTAAACCCCAAACTGAAGGTGAAATGACTAGTATCCTCAGTGTTTGGAATTCCTGGCCCCTCAGGCCAGGAACACAGCCTGTATATTTAACTCTAAGGAATTCACATAAAATACTGACATGTTTTTATTGTGGATATAGGGCAACTATTCCGAACATATAAAATTAACTGCTTTCAAATATTTACAAGAAAAGGAAATACGGTTTAACCTTTTCTCCATTTGTTATCTCCACTGGTGTTTTTCTTTACCAAAGTTCTATAAAATTTACTTCTTTTCAATGTTACACTTTAAAATAAAAATCAAAACCTAAACGTATTGTTTCTATAAGCAGATGCCCTGATTTCATCTCTGTCTACCACCTTTTAGAGACATGGAATCTGACAACTAGGAATTTAGTTTACATTGCATCTAAAAAGTGGTGCACAGGCACTTTGTACTTTAAATCAGAAATTGGACAAATTCTATAGTTCTTTTAAAGATACCTACAAAAGACCACAGATGTAATCTTTAGTTCTAAGAGAACTGTTTTAGATGCCAAGTGTGAAGAATTGAACCACAAAATTAGTGAGTGATGTGAGGCTGTATCAAAGGTAAGAGCACAAGGAGATCTTGATTTCAGATGATGAATACTTCTGAAATCTAGAAAGTAGCAAAGGAATAATTTGGGATTAAGTAGCATATTGACTTACAATATGCTAAACCTGCTATTCGTGTGTTTAAAAAAGGTAGTGCTGTTTTGATTTTTGCTCTCTATATTCTTACTGTCTGCTTTGCTTTGTTTAATACATGAACACAGTAAGTGCTTCCTCTGGTTACAATGACTGTTATTAGCTTCTGCGCAAAGAAAACTAAATATTCCATATCATTTGGACATATTGAAAAATGGAACATATATTAATCAAAATGCTGTTTTATCAAATACTCTCAAAAACAAGTAGCATAAAAATCTTGTAAGTTTTGTCTTACCATATTAATATGATTTTATAACACAGTTTTTAATTGATCTCTGTACCATATTATTTTCAAGTTAATGCCATCAAATTGTAATATTTGGAAATTATCCAAGAATTAAATTATCGGTTCATTCTATATTTTCGCCAACACACTTACAAGACTTTTTTTGGTCTCTTTTCATATCTACTTATTACCATTCCTGACCTCACCCACTTGCGCATAACACACTTTATGTCTCCTTTTAAACTACCAGTAGGATGCTAAAGAACTCTCTAGGAACACTACAGAATGTGGAACAAACGACTGTTTGTCAGTGACTGAAGATAGTGGAAGCTAACTACATACTCACTGTTCCAGCCCCATCTAGATACCATTAACTTACTTTTTGTCTGTCTCTTTGGCCTAGAGCAGTGGTTCTCAATCTTTAACATGCAACATAAAAATTGCCTAGAAAAGCTTGTTAAAACAAAGTTTCTTGAACCCAATGCCCAGAGATTCTGATTCAGTAGAGAAAGTAGGAGGACTCTATTTACATTTCTATCAAACTTAAAGATGGGGCCAAAAATGCTGATTTGAGGACCAATGGCCTAGGCATAGAAAAATTTTTGTCCCAATAGGTCTCCAATTCTATGGGGAATTCAAGAAAACATCTGGAGCTGAGTCATCTTGGTCCTTCTCTTGGTGAACTAAAAGTATTTAGCTACCACCTAGAAATTATAAAGAAGCAGTATTATAAACATCATTTTAATTACTTTTAAATCACTGTTAGCCCTAAACAATTACTTAAGCAGAAAGGCTTGGATTCCAATCAACTTTGGTACTGAATACTGCACAACTCAATTTGGAACAAGGATCTTTAAAAAATGTTGATGCCATAAAAATGAAAAAAAGTCACTGATGCGATAAAAAGATTATGCATACATACATAGCTTAGATCATTCTTTTTACCCTCAACCTTCCTTCAGTTTCATCCATTTTTAGTTAAAATTTGCAAGTTTAAAAAATTATGAAAAATAGCACAACTAATAAAGTACCATAATGATAATATTTACATTCCTGTTATAATACCTTATTATATCATCATATCACCCGATGTTTAGCTAAATTATTCTAATAATGCCATAAGAAAGTTTAAGACTTCATCTAAATATGAGTCATATTAAGTAACCAAATATTCACTCAGTCCTATTTAATGCATTTCATCTACACAGTTCTGTAAAAAGTAATAAAGACACATCATTAATAGGGCAGTTATCGTGAGCCTTAGGAAATCATTTCTACCAATTCTTACTAGTTAACATATTTTTACTACATACACAAAAACTCTGATGTATGTAAGTTAAATTGATTGACTTAAAATTGAGCCTGGATATAGGGAAACTGCTTTCCTCTCAATTTTTCTGTGAACCTTAAACTGCTCTAAAAAATATAGTCTTAATGTAAAAATTAAGCCTGAATTATATTAATAAACCAATACCTTACTATAATAGTTAAGTTTTAATTTTAAGTAAGTGACACTCAGGTCAATGCCCAATATAACAAAATCGTCTTTCCCACACACTGAAATTGAACGATTATCTAGCCTCTTCCCAACAGTGACATTTACATTACCACCTAGTGCTAGTTCCTTTCCTGACCAAAGTTAAACAGTTTCAATAACCTGTTCTCTACATGGTTTGTGAAGCTGGAGGATCCATATATGTACCATTATTTTTAGGAAAACACAATCTCTTTCTGATGAATAGGGTTGGATGATCAGGTAAGGGATAGAATTCACACAATTTAAGTAGGAATACTCTTAAACATATGGGATGAGTTAACTATACTGTCTAAAAATCCCAATTGACCCAATTTGTACCAATTTGAGGAGGTGGATTCATCACATACCTGCCACTTCATTTTTAAAAATTTTCTTTTACTCTTCCTGGTGTTCTTTAAGGTTTTGGATTTTAAAGAAGGTTGAAGAAGGTGGGAGAGGCAGAGAAGAGGAAGGTCAGAAAGAACAGAAATGAACTAAGTGGGCTTTATCAAGTAAATGGTGTTTTATTTTTATTTATCATAAAATTGGTCCAATATCTTTATTTCCCCTAAAACCAAACTCATAAAAATATGCTTAATATCTTCAGAATAACAATGCAAATGATACTGCTTATTGTGACAGTAAACAACACTGGGGAGGTAAAAGGGGGTAGTAGGTATAATTAAATATCCTTTTCAAATGCTTTGGTGAAGTGCAGTTGTGATGGAGAATTTTCTAAGCTATTCTCTCTAATCTACAGAATATAGAAAAGTTGTTATATGTTAGTGACAGTTAGGTTTTTGGAACAGCAAATCTAATAAACAAATGTCTTCAGTTGGAGATCCAAATTTTTAAGGTTATTATTGTTTATAGACATCTGGTCTCAGTGAATGAAAGGCTAATTATTTTTAAGATAAAAAAGTCAAATAAAAAGTAGCAAATTGGTAAAAAGAAAAATATGTAGGTAATACTATTTCCACTACAATGTCTTATAATGCTAAGATTAAAAAATTATTTAAGTCTAATGAAATGATGTCATGTTTGAAAATATGAATTATACTAAGATATATTAGTAGATATTTAGGAATCTCTCTATTATAAATTAAAAAAATAAATGTGTAATGAATTTGAGTTCACATTATTTTAAAAATGTATGACTTTCACAACTCAAAGTATTCTTACTCTTATTAAGGAAAGCTAATGAGGCAAAATCTGAGTTCTACATCATCACAGCTATGTATATAAAAAGGTGAATATACTATATCATAGTAATGAGAACAGTACTATTTTCGGATATTTACTATAGGCTTGGTACAGTACCAAGTGTTTTATCTCATATTTTTCAACAGCCCTATAAGTTTTAAATGTTCATTTTGCAGAGAAGAAAACTAAATCTTAGCAAACATAGTAGTCTATCCAAAGTGAAACAGATAGTAAATGATGGAGTGAGAATTTTAACTCAGTTCTATTGACTCAAAAGTCCGTGTTCTTCATCATTATCCTGTCTAAAGTCTCAACTGACCTTATATATATATGTCACAGTGATTGAACATAGAGATGACTGTTAGGCATTGTACAGAAATCATGATGGTGTCCTTAAAAGAATAGAGTGCCAGAAATTTTTGGACTTCATTTTTAAAAAATTTTTATTTTATAGTGGAGTAAGTCGATTAACAATGTTATGTTAGTTTCAGGTGTACAGCAAAGTGATTCAGTTATACATATACACGTACCTATTCTTTTTCAAATTCTTTTCCCATTTAGGTTATTACAGAGTATTGAGCAGAGTTCCCTGTGGTCCTTGTTGGTTATCTGTTTTGAATATAGCAGTGCGTACATGTCAATCCCAAACTCCCAGTCTATCCTTCCCCTTCACCCTTCCCCACCCCCCGTAACCATAAGTTTGTTCTCTAAGTCTGTGAGTCTGTTTCTGTTTTGTAAATAAGTTCGTTTGTATCATTTTTTTCTTAGATTCCACATATAAGTGATATCATGCGCTATTTGTCATTCTCTATCTGACTTAACTTCAATCAGTGTGATCATTTCTAGGTCCATCCATGTTGCTTGGACTTCATCATTTTTGACCTATCAGACTGATACTGTTACTCACATTTTTATAGTTGTTTGATTTAGAGATAGCAGTTTACATTTTTTGGGTATATCATGCAGGATATATCATGCAGGGTAGTGCCAACTTTACTTGCAATCATCCCCCACTATATGAGTTAGTACATTATTATTATCTCCAGTTTCTAGAAGAAAGCAAATTTGTAAAAAGAATATTATAAAGACAAATGAGCTTTTCACAACTGCTTAGAAGAAATATATTTTCAAATTTCCCCCTCATCTTCACCTATCATCATGTCCTCCTTCATTAGGAAGTATGTTAAAAGTATTCATTGCATTATGAGATACTTTATTTCTGCTTTCAAGAAATGTACCTGAGAAATGTCATCTGAAATAGAGATATTCTCCATTTTCCAACCACAAAAGCAATTCTATATTAACAGGTAAACACAGGATACTATGTTCAGAAATGTGCATCACTGCATTTGATTCTCTGATATATTCAACTATGTTGAGAGGTCACTTATTTCTGGCTATTGTCATTTTGGCAGTGGTGGGAGTTGGGGGAGCATGGTAAGCAGAGTCAAAGAATATGTGCAACTCCTCTTTTAAACGTGTATAAAAGCAACACAGGAGCGGCTGGGCCCGTGAGCCATGGCCGCTGAGCCTGCGCGTCCGGAGCCTGTGCTCCGCAACGGGAGAGGCCACAGCAGTGAGAGGCCCGCGTACCGCAAAAAAAAAAAAAAAAAAAAAAAAAAAAAAGCAACACAGTTAAAGCTCATCTCCAAAAAAGAGAAAAAGATGAAAATCAAAATGACAAATTTTGAGCCAGCTGATTTAACGAAGTGCTCAGTGATGTAAAGAATGCTGCTGGAAATAACTTCTTTCATTTCTACTCTGTGTGCTATAATCAGATATGAACGTCGTCAGCTGCACATTACCTCTGGGAAATAGTGAAGATATTTTCAAATTTTTCTACTTTTTCTAGAATTCACTTAATTTTTCCCCATCAAGTATTTTAAGTAAAAATAATAAGCAAAAAAAATACACGTTTGGAAAACAGTTCTGAAGGCAGAAAAACCCTTTCATTGACTTTTAAAATAATGCTGTACTAGATTTTAAAGTTTAAAGCAAAAGATTATACTGAAAGTCACATCAGATTGAAATGACGGTAGGTTCCTCTCTAAATTACAAGTTCATATCTAACACTAACCTTTTGTTAATCTCTATAATGTGCTGCTTTATATTACTTTGCCGTACACTGATAGTTTTTGTAAACTAAGACCTACTTCACCTACCTTTAAAGACAAATGTTTGCTTAGTGTCTACAAACGTGTGCTAACTATAGTCCCTCAGATATTCATTAGTGTTTAGAATTTGCACTTATGGAGGACAATGGCATTGTAAATGAAATTGACCAGTAGCCAAAGGGAACATATAATTGTTTGTAATTAAACAAAAGTGTTGCTGAGTTAATAAGTTCACATCTTAATATACTTTAAAGCATTGCTGTCTTTCAAAATGAAGACTTCAGTATTCTG